>NC_046650.1:19505888-19675934 GCF_900324485.2 Mastacembelus armatus | reverse complement strand
CAAACTCAAATAAGTGACATATTTAAAATATTCAAGGTGTGTCTGCTGTGGAAGACGAGGCCTATAAGATGGGCATAGTTTGGAGTCATCAGGTCACATGACCTGGAAGCTATGAGCAAATGCTCACATGACCTGGAGCCTATTGAGCCAAATCAAAGCCTCCAATATTAAACATAAGACAATCATAAAAAATCAATAAGTGACATATTTAAAATAATTTGAGGGTTGTCTGGTGTGGAAAGACGAGGCCTATAAGATGGGCATAGTTTGGAGTCATCAGGTCACATGACCTGAAGCTATTGAGCAAAAGCTCACATGACCTGGAGCCTATTGAGCCAAAATCAAAGCCTCAATATTAAACAAAAAAAATCATAAAAAATCAAATAAGTGACATATTTAAAATATTCAAGGTGTGTCTGGTGTGGAAAGACGAGGCCTATAAGATGGGCATAGTTTGGAGTCATCAGGTCACATGACCTGGAAGCTATTGAGCAAATGCTCACATGACCTGGAGGCTATTGAGCCATAATCAAAGCCTCAATATTAAACATAAAAAAAATCATAAAAAATCAAATAAGTGACATATTTAAAATATTCGAGGTGTGTCTGGTGTGGAAGACGAGGCCTATAAGATGGGCATAGTTTGGAGTCATCAGGTCACATGACCTGGAAGCTATTGAGCAAAAGCTCACATGACCTGGAGGCTATTGAGCCAAAATCAAAGCCTCAATATTAAACATAAAAAATCATAAAAAATCAAATAAGTGACATATTTAAAATATTCAAGGTGTGTCTGGTGTGGAAAGACGAGGCCTATAAGATGGGCATAGTTTGGAGTCATCAGGTCACATGACCTGGAAGCTATTGAGCAAATGCTCACATGACCTGGAGGCTATTGAGCCATAATCAAAGCCTCAATATTAAACATAAAAAATCATAAAAAATCAAATAAGTGACATATTTAAAATATTCAAGGTGTGTCTGGTGTGGAAAGACGAGGCCTATAAGATGGGCATAGTTTGGAGTCATCAGGTCACATGACCTGGAAGCTATTGAGCAAAAGCTCACATGACCTGGAGGCTATTGAGCCAAAATCAAAGCCTCAATATTAAACATAAAAAATCATAAAAAATCAAATAAGTGACATATTTAAAATATTCAAGGTGTGTCTGGTGTGGAAAGACGAGGCCTATAAGATGGGCATAGTTTGGAGTCATCAGGTCACATGACCTGGAAGCTATTGAGCAAATGCTCACATGACCTGGAGGCTATTGAGCCAAAATCAAAGCCTCAATATTAAACATAAAAATTCATAAAAAATCAAATAAGTGACATATTTAAAATATTCAAGGTGTGTCTGGTGTGGAAAGACGAGGCCTATAAGATGGGCATAGTTTGGAGTCATCAGGTCACATGACCTGGAAGCTATTGAGCAAAAGCTCACATGACCTGGAGGCTATTGAGCCAAAATCAAAGCCTCAATATTAAACATAAAAATTCATAAAAAATCAAATAAGTGACATATTTAAAATATTCAAGGTGTGTCTGGTGTGGAAAGACGAGGCCTATAAGATGGGCATAGTTTGGAGTCATCAGGTCACATGACCTGGAAGCTATTGAGCCAAAATCAAAGCCTCAATATTAAACATAAAAAAATCATAAAAAATCAAATAAGTGACATATTTAAAATATTCAAGGTGTGTCTGGTGTGGAAAGACGAGGCCTATAAGATGGGCATAGTTTGGAGTCATCAGGTCACATGACCTGGAAGCTATTGAGCAAATGCTCACATGACCTGGAGGCTATTGAGCCAAAATCAAAGCCTCAATATTAAACATAAAAAAATCATAAAAAATCAAATAAGTGACATATTTAAAATATTCAAGGTGTGTCTGGTGTGGAAAGACGAGGCCTATAAGATGGGCATAGTTTGGAGTCATCAGGTCACATGACCTGGAAGCTATTGAGCAAAAGCTCACATGACCTGGAGGCTATTGAGCCAAAATCAAAGCCTCAATATTAAACATAAAAATTCATAAAAAATCAAATAAGTGACATATTTAAAATATTCAAGGTGTGTCTGGTGTGGAAAGACGAGGCCTATAAGATGGGCATAGTTTGGAGTCATCAGGTCACATGACCTGGAAGCTATTGAGCAAAGCTCACATGACCTGGAGGCTATTGAGCCAAAATCAAAGCCTCAATATTAAACATAAAAAAAAATCATAAAAAATCAAATAAGTGACATATTTAAAATATTCAAGGTGTGTCTGGTGTGGAAAGACGAGGCCTATAAGATGGGCATAGTTTGGAGTCATCAGGTCACATGACCTGGAAGCTATTGAGCAAAAGCTCACATGACCTGGAGGCTATTGAGCCAAAATCAAAGCCTCAATATTAAACATAAAAAATCATAAAAAATCAAATAAGTGACATATTTAAAATATTCAAGGTGTGTCTGGTGTGGAAAGACGAGGCCTATAAGATGGGCATAGTTTGGAGTCATCAGGTCACATGACCTGGAAGCTATTGAGCAAATGCTCACATGACCTGGAGGCTATTGAGCCATAATCAAAGCCTCAATATTAAACATAAAGAAAATCATAAAAAATCAAATAAGTGACATATTTAAAATATTCAAGGTGTGTCTGGTGTGGAAAGACGAGGCCTATAAGATGGGCATAGTTTGGAGTCATCAGGTCACATGACCTGGAAGCTATTGAGCAAAAGCTCACATGACCTGGAGGCTATTGAGCCAAAATCAAAGCCTCAATATTAAACATAAAAAATCATAAAAAATCAAATAAGTGACATATTTAAAATATTCAAGGTGTGTCTGGTGTGGAAAGACAAGGCCTATAAGATGGGCATAGTTTGGAGTCATCAGGTCACATGACCTGGAGGCTATTGAGCCAAAATCAAAGCCTCAATATTAAACATAAAAAAAATCATAAAAAATCAAATAAGTGACATATTTAAAATATTCGAGGTGTGTCTGGTGTGGAAAGACGAGGCCTATAAGATGGGCATAGTTTGGAGTCATCAGGTCACATGACCTGGAAGCTATTGAGCAAAAGCTCACATAACCTGGAGGCTATTGAGCCAAAATCAAAGCCTCAATATTAAACATAAAAATTCATAAAAAATCAAATAAGTGACATATTTAAAATATTCAAGGTGTGTCTGGTGTGGAAAGACGAGGCCTATAAGATGGGCATAGTTTGGAGTCATCAGGTCACATGACCTGGAAGCTATTGAGCAAATGCTCACATGACCTGGAGGCTATTGAGCCAAAATCAAAGCCTCAATATTAAACATAAAAATTCATAAAAAATCAAATAAGTGACATATTTAAAATATTTGAGGTGTGTCTGGTGTGGAAAGACGAGGCCTATAAGATGGGCATAGTTTGGAGTCATCAGGTCACATGACCTGGAAGCTATTGAGCAAAAGCTCACATGACCTGGAGGCTATTGAGCCATAATCAAAGCCTCAATATTAAACATAAAGAAAATCATAAAAAATCAAATAAGTGACATATTTAAAATATTCAAGGTGTGTCTGGTGTGGAAAGACGAGGCCTATAAGATGGGCATAGTTTGGAGTCATCAGGTCACATGACCTGGAAGCTATTGAGCAAAGCTCACATGACCTGGAGGCTATTGAGCCAAAATCAAAGCCTCAATATTAAACATAAAAATTCATAAAAATCAAATAAGTGACATATTTAAAATATTCAAGGTGTGTCTGGTGTGGAAAGACGAGGCCTATAAGATGGGCATAGTTTGGAGTCATCAGGTCACATGACCTGGAAGCTATTGAGCAAAAGCTCACATGACCTGGAGGCTATTGAGCCAAAATCAAAGCCTCAATATTAAACATAAAAAAAATCATAAAAAATCAAATAAGTGACATATTTAAAATATTCGAGGTGTGTCTGGTGTGGAAAGACGAGGCCTATAAGATGGGCATAGTTTGGAGTCATCAGGTCACATGACCTGGAAGCTATTCATTGAAAAATCAATTCATGTCATAAAACGAAAAAAACATTAAAAAAAAAAAAATTTGACTTCTGTGAGATACTAGTAAAAATTCAAGTCTGAAACATTCATTTGTTAATGGAACAACCTGCCAATCTTTTTTAAACTCTTCTTTTTGACCTGATTCACTTCCTCTCATATACTTTTTTGTATTCATTTTTTCTTCAGCCTCCTACCAAACATTCATTAAGAACCACATACCTGGACAATCCTTGGCTCAGTTCCACCTGGCAGACCTATAGTTTCTGACTGTAGTAGCTTCACTTACAATGTCTCCCAGTACATCAACGTCTTCTTAGGCCCCCTCTCCTGCAGGCATCCCAGTTACCTGAAGGACATCTATCATTTCCTCGACACCATCCGTCCTATGGAATTACCTCTCAACACATTTCTCTTTACAATAGATATTGACAGTTTATACACCAACATTGACACGGAACTCAGACTCCAGACAGTCAGGAATATATTTAATAAAAATCCAGATAACCATAGACCGGACACTGAAATCATACAGTTACTGGAAATTTGCTTGAAACATAACCTGCATATCAGCGAGTGCCAGAGAGACGCTGGAGAAATGTCCGCTGAAGCCCCTCTTCTACCTTCACTTCCTGGACGACATCATCGGTGTTTGGGGACATGGCGAAAACAGCTTCAACCAATTCATCACAATCCTTAACAGTCATCATAAACAAATTCAAATTAAACACAAACTAGACCCACATGAAGTCACTTTTCTCGACACCACAGTGTTTTTCGACCGCCCACAGGACAAGGAGCATAAGAAATTACTTACCACGGTCTATTTCAAACAAACAGACATAAATGCTTTGCTCCATAAAACTATCTACCATCCCAAACATACATTCCGTGGTATAGTCATATCCCAAATCATTAGGTTTCACAGAACATCCTCCCATACAAATAGACTTACACAACTCCATCTCCACTCTCTTCCATAGCCTCCGACAGACGGGCTACTCCAGACGGTTTCTGCGGCACATAAAGCGGACCACTCTGGCATCTCTCTCTCCCACCAACAACTCACCTGACGGACACTCCAACCACGCCACCGAGCAGCAGCTGCAGGAAGTAAACAGCACCGCTGATCCCAACCAATGAATCCCCCTGGTGACAACCTTTTCTAAAACTTACCTTCCCCTACAAGTTGCCTTTAAAAACAACTTTCAGACAATACTGTCACATCACATCCCATTCAGACACTATAAGGTCATTTCTGCTTTGAGGAGGAACAAAAACATTAACGATATGCTGGTCAGAGTCACATTTAACAGACAGGTTCAGTGCACACAACAGGACAGCCACTGGGCATTTAAACGCATGCACTTTATCTCCAATCCACATGGGGGAGCCAGTGCTCCAATTACAGACACATTCACTCCTCAAAGTAAGAACCTGGTCAATGGCATCATCTGCCAATCCTGCTTAATAATTTAAGTGGATGAGACGGGAAATACTTGATTGACAAGGCTTAAACAGCATTTACATAAGATTAGGGAGGGCAGACTGACCACACACTTGGTCCAACATTTTCAAATTCATTCAACACACTTAATCATCACAGGCTTACAAACCTGTGCCACATGGACAGTGGGCCAGAGGAGGAGACAGGAAAGAAGGTGGATCAGGAGACTCAAAACCAGGTTTCCTACAGGACTCAATCGGACTGATTGATGGAGGATCTCTTGCATCCCAACATCCAAGGGCTTAAATAACAACCAAAAATTAATACATAGACAAGATATGTGGAATAAAATAACCATTTTCTCCTCATCCCTTCTTTCTCCTTCCTCTTTTAGTGTTCTTTATTTTATTCCCATTTTATCTGGTTTTAGAGCACTTACCACATGGAAAAGCAGAACCCGGCCACCGGAAGCCACAAGCACTTCTTCTTGGATTGACCTTAGGGGGTGAGCCGATTGCTAGAGACCACACTGACCAAGGGAGAGAGCCACACCCCGACAGTTCAAATGCCATGGCTTAATGTTTTATACTTTGATGATGAAGAACCTGATGTTGTGGGTAGTTTTCTGAAGGTTGAGTTCACACCTTGAAAAGGTGTGAAAGGAGGGAATTGATGGGAAAATAATTAAAGAAAATGTGTGCTTCCTGTGTAATACTGTAGAGCGTTATGGAAATAAATGTAAGTGACTTGATGCTTGGTTAACCAATTAACTTTGTTACTACTAACGTGTTGTGTAGGAAAAGGTCACAGGGAGAGAAGGTCCCCAGAATAGTTTCCACAGTGTGTGGACATGATACAGTCTGCAGAGACAGCAGGCCTCTATGACACGTTGTCACTGAGGGAGAGACAAGTGTAGCGGGACTTTTCACTACAATGTAGAGGACTAGGGAGATGACAAGATCTAGGTCTTCAGTCCCTAATACGTTTAATTCCTGTACTTATTTTTATTAAGAGTGTTTTGGTAGCAGTGACTGATGAGGGTTGAGACTCTGGCATTAACTAATGTCCACGGTCACTACCCAGAGTCATATGGTGCTGAATTACTCCTCCTCTCCTCTATCAGCCCACAGGACAGTTGGGATGCTCCTACTCCAAGACAACAGAGGTTTTATGTGTGTTTATTGCTCGGTAAGGAAAAACCAAAGGAACTGAGACAATAGTCATGAAATAAATTCTTTGTTCCACTTTCCATATGGACTTATTCTGCTCTTGTTGAGAAATGTACAAAAAACAAAAAGTTCTGTCTAGACTCAAACTTTTGTTCAGTTTCCTTTCAACAATAATTAAAGCAATTTAAACAATACTCAAAACAAAAACAGCAGCAGCTCTAACAGAACACTCAGATGGTTCTCAGTCCAATCGACAGATGTTACAGATGTTTCATCCCACAGAAAACATGTTTGTACGTCAGTTCACACACCTGAGTCAGAGTCCCAATTCAAAGTTAAGGTTTTAGATTAGTATAACCAGGCTGCGGTCTGAACTTTGTTTTACTACCCCTGCATTCTGCTTCATCCTGATGGAGGCACCGGCACGGACACCACATGGACAACGACAGGTGTGTGTTGCTTTTACATCCAAACATGTCTCTGAGGGTGAACTAATAAATAGCAACCCACTGCTGATGATCATTGGTATGTTCATTCATTGTAGAGCCAAATTATTATTCAACACATTGACAATGAACTCCAGGATGTAGCTGTCCACAAAATACTGTAGACTATGTAGCTGATGGAGAAAATTTGGGGTTGATTCCATCTAGCGGTTACTCTGGTTGTATTCATATATGCAGGGATCAGAAAAAACAAATTGTTCAGTGCAGTGTGACAATGTGTAGTTTGCTAGCTGTTCATTTAATGGGTCACCCTAGCCATCATGGCAACCTGAGAGATTTGTCAGGAGCCGCCACCGAGGTGAACATATGTGGATCAACAGAGTGGAGACAACATTCCTGTGGCCTGAAAGATCTAACCCTGACTATCCACTGCCTGCACATTACATTTAGTCAACAGATCCATTGGTCACAAGAGTCTGGGGCAGAAGTGATCCAATACACAGAGTAAGAGCAGGTATTTGATTCCACATGAGAAAAAGTCCTTACATGACATGAATCCAGAAAAGATCCTGCATGGAGTGTGACAGACAGAAAACAGAGTAGAAATGCAACAGAGATGAAACAGACGTCAGTCAGTCAGTCAGTCAGTCAGTCAGTCCGTCAGTCCGTCAGTCCGTCCGTCAGTCCGTCCGTCAGTCCGTCCGTCCGTCCGTCCGTCCGTCCGTCCGTCCGTCAGTCAGTCAGTCTGTCAGTCTGTCAGTCTGTCTGTCTGTCTGTCTGTCTGTCTGTCTGTCTGTCTGTCTGTCAGTCAGTCAGTCAGTCAGTCAGTCAGTCAGTCAGTCTGTAACCCTAACTCTCATCAGACTGGGCGGACTCTGTTTCTGACAAACACCAGGAATCAAAAGTGATTCTTAACTATTTTAATGCTATTTTGTCTCAACCAGAAGCAGCAGATTGGTGATTTACCCTAAAGCACAGAAACAAACTGTGTATGGAAGATTTATTGATAACTGATAAATGATCAACATTAAAAATAGAGAAATAAATCACTTCTCTAATTCTGCTCTGATTTCATTACAACAAACAGTGGTGATAAACAATAAATGCTGTTCATGCCACCATGTATAACAGATTTAAACTTTACCTGTGATATATACTTTATTTACAGGACCAGTCACAAATGAAGACAAACACCTTCACTGAGTTTGATACAAAAAGCAGCAGACGGCAACGACCTCGATGTTTACAAAGCTGGAAATCTGGATGATTTCACTGATGATTTTTACATTTCATCCTTAAGTTCATTAGAAATCTGTGACTGACTGAAGATATTTCTGAAATGTGGTTTCTTCAGAACAAAACAACAAAACTGCTATTTCCACGGTTCACAGCAAACACAGTCAGGAAAATAGATAACCTCATTATTGATAATCAGAAACTGATCACTGCAGCTCCTGTGGTACAAAATATTCAAAGGTAAATAAACCAGTTGACATCAATAAAAAAAATGCCATTCAGACACTTATCATTCATTCAGGTATTCAATCTTCAACAGTCTCACAGGAAGTCCATCCGGAGTCTGTCTTATGCAGAGCTCTAAAAGAAAATCAGAGTACAAAAAATATTTTTGGATCATTTCAATTTATTGAAACCTGCAACATTTTCCATTAATATAACTGTTGTGGTTTGTGCTGACTTTGCACAAAGACTCACAATTTATAATAATGTTTATGTAGAGAATGAATGTTGGTAAACATGGCCCATAAAACCACATTCATGGGAGTAATGCTGTATTGAAATCAACCAGGATTAGATTTGAGCTCCATAAATCATTAGGTATTTAAACCACAGGATGTGGCTAGTTCTTATTAAATCAATTAGTGTATATAGATATTAATGCATCGTGCATCAGACTCACATGAGGCACAGAAATTGCCTAGATCTTATAAACATGATGAAGAAATGTTGCTAACCAATCAGAGGGTCCTCCAGGTAAAAACAGGAAATACAAATCACAGCACATGCAGACACTGAACTGTAGTTGTCTGTTCCGAACTCCATTGAGACGTGACAGCTTTTAAGAATCTTCTTCACATCACAAGATTTTACTGGATTGAAAATGATCCAGCCACTAATAAAATACGCTTTAGAGCACAATCCTCGAGGTAGTGCATGTGCACGTGTTAGTGCATGTGCACGTGTGTGTCTGTGTTAAAATAAGTGTATCTGTGTGACAATGTCTTTGCTGATAAACATATATACATGTGTATAATGTTGTAATGTGTGAATGACAGTCTCTTTACATCTTGGCATCATTTCTTCATCTTCTTCTGTCGGTCCAGAAACTTCTGTCGTCTCTCCACTGGAATCTCGTCCAGACTAATGCCATGATTGCTGGCCCTGGGAGACAGACAGGTGGACAGGTGGACAGGTGGACAGGCAGACACCAATAGACTAATTCCAAACAGGAAGGTTATTGAGACTTGGAAATATTACGTACTTGTCCAGTCTGAAAATAAATCACACAAACCAGAGCACCAACAAATTCATACCAGACTTAACCTGCTGCTGCAAGACCCTGTGCCTCCATCAGGTGACCTGGACGACCTCTGACCCTCACCAACACAGTAAGAATCAGAATAACTGTGGAAGCAAATAACTACAAAGGAAATCTAAAGACTGAGCCTCCAACTCTGATTGTGGGTGAAACCACAAACCTAGAAGAGAAGAATATCCCCAGAAGGTTTAGACCATGAGACAAGATGAAGAGAACCTTCAAGGGTTAGCAGTCTCACCTTCTTCACCCCCCTTTACTTCTCCACCTCTGGATTTCACATACATGATAAAAACATTCTCACTGCTGGGAACAAATTTACTCCTTCCCTAAATCCTGTTTTCCTTTCCCTCACTCTCCATCAGCCAAAAACCTCTACCTTTAAGTCCGTACCCAGCCTCAACACGTCGCTCTCTCTATGATCATCACCCCACCTTCTCCTCCGCAGCACCATCATCCTCAGCACAATTCAGTGTTCAGTGACACATGCAATAGTCCACAACACAGGATCTACTTCCTGCGTTTACTCTTGTTCCCGTGGAAACATACCCGACGTATACGTGGAGGGGACGTTCTCATGTGGTTTAAAGTGACACATTTTCATATGTTTTGATTTGTCTCTGTATGAAAAGAAACCAAGAACACACCAGAAATCTGTCACAGGATCCAGCATCAAAACTACATGAGCAACCGTTACAAGCTTGGACTGACCCAGAACTGAACAGACCTGGTATCCAACTTTTACCCAGCAGTCTTTGCACACACATCAGATTAATCACTGAAGATAAAGCCCCAATGTTTAGTGTCATTATAATGATAAAGCTAATGATTATTTTGTGTTCTTACCCTCCGGTTAGATCTGGAGGAACAGGAAGTGGTTTAGTGAAACCCTCTCGACCCATCAGCCAGTATGTGTCCTCTGAGCCCTTCACCTACAGAAACAAAAAACTACTTCTGTATTCTCATTTTAAAGTTCAAACCTTCACCAGCACCGTCACCCTGAGACGTGTCATCATCAAGTCACAGAACATGAACATATTTAAAGGTTTCAAACTCTTGTGCTGAGTCTGAAGAAAAACATCAGATCAGTGCACCTGGGCCTTCCTGGTATCTATGTGGTATCCCAGTTTGAGACTGGTCAGGACCTTCACTGTACTCAGACTGATGTGGATCCTGTAGGCTGAAAACAGGAAACATGGTTTACTGAACAGACTTATCAATCAAATATATAATAGAAATTTTGAGCTCTGATCAATTTTGTCTTTTGGTGCATAATCTATAATAAACAATGTAGATTTGCAATAAAATGAATAACTGTGTTTATCTTTCTCTACATACGCAGTCCTGAGGACTCCATGTGTGAGGCTGTGGTCACTGTGTCTCCAAACAGACAATACCTGGGCATCATGAGACCAACCACACCTGCTACTACTGGACCTGAAGAGACAGAAAGGCCCAGGTGAGTCCGGCTCTTTCAGGAGGAAGAACGTTTATTACTATTTTACCAACTACACTGATTATCTCAGCATTAAGATTCTGTCCAGACTCTTCAGTCTTTAGAAATCACCTGCATGAGAAACAACAATAATTACAGGTGATTAGTCTGAATGTGAGCACACTGACAGTCTGCCTGAAACTACTCAGGTCCAGTAACAACAATTTTTTCCTTTTCACTCTCTTTCTACTAGAGGGGGCTGTCCGAATCAGTCAATCAGCTATTGGGACCATTTATATATAAGACACTAGGACACACCACTTCTTCACAGGTTAGACTATATTAGTATAATTAGAAATGTGACTTCTATATGTCTTTTTGTTCAACAAGGCTGTTTTTGCTAAAAGCGATTTATATTCTGCTAAAACTTATAGTCTGGAAAATGTGGTACAACCCCCTCATCCACTATGAGCCTGAGCGGTTTCCCTTGTGCACTGAGATTTACCCAGTTTCCCGTAATCTATTGCTGATACTTGCACTGTAGATGAGGATGATATACTCGAGGTTTTTGCAGTTTCACATTGTTTGACCATTTGTAGATGCAGCTTTTCAGATTGGTGAACCTCTGCTCATTCTTACTTCTGAGAGTCTGACTCTTTTTATACCCAGTGTGTTACTGACCTGTTGCCAATTAACCTAATTAGTTGTAGGATGTTTTTCCAGCTCCTCCTTGTTAGTCACACTGACTTATCCAGCCTTTTGTTGCCTCTGTCCCAGCTTTTTTCAGCCATGTTGCTGCTGTCAACATCAAAATTACCTTATTTTTTTCTTAAAATGGGACATTTTCTCCAAACATTTGAAATGTTTTCTATGTTCTGTTGTGAATATGATATGGGTCTATGAGATTTGCAAATCATTGCGTTCTGTTTTTGGAACTGGGGTTATATAGCATAAGCAATTATATTGTATTGTGATTTGGCACTATACAAATAAAATTAAATTGAACTGAACTTGAATTGAATCCGTGATCAGTTTTTTGTTCTGTGGCTCTGTAGACAGATGCCTGATGTGATCCTCACACCTTCAAAGGTCTGACGTGGTTTTAGGGTTCAGGGTAGATCCAGATTTGAGTGAAGAATAGAAGCTGTGATACTGCTCATGTCAATGAGTCCTCACAGCTACACAAATTGTGCTTGTGTGTCGCAAACCTGAGTGCAGTCCGATGCGTATCTTGACTTTCATCTCGGGCATGTGTGTGATCTTGAAGGCTGCTATTGAGTGCAGGATGTCTAGAGACATGTTGGCCACTTCAGCTGCGTGTCGATTCCCATTTCTGTTGGGAACACCTGAAGCCACCATGTAGGCATCTCCAATGGTTTCTACCTGTGAAAACAAAACATTTCCCACCTGCCTGTCAGACATTTACATCATATTAATGAACATGTTTACTGAGATTCACTTAATCCAGATTATGAATACAAAACCTGCGACGTCAGTCCCTCAGTGATTCTTTCACCATTAATGTTAAAAAATATTTTATACATAAAACGTCACGAGTCAACCAAGCCAAAGGTCAAAGGTCAGACGAGTGTCTGTTAAGGTAAAGAAAAGCAAAGATTTTCTCACCTTGTAGACGTCATGAGTAGCAATGATGGCATCAAACATGGTGTAGAGGTCATTCAGCAGGTCAACCACCTGCACACACAGTTTAGTTAAACAGTGGCAGATATTTAATCCCACTAGGTGCTGGAGCAGTTCGTACCTCAATGGGTTCACTGAGAGCTGAGATGGTTGTAAATCCAACGATGTCACTGAAGTAAAGAGTCGCGTCTGAATAATGTTCTGGTCGAACCGGCTTCCCTTTCTTCAGCGCCTGAGCCACAGACCTGAGGAGCAAATACAGATTTATTAAGATTTAGAGAGTAACAACCTCCTGCAACTACGTCAGATTCAGTCTCTTTGGGCTGTGTTGACTTGATATTTTTGGTGATATTCACAAGCAGCATTTGTCTTTATTATCACTTTGCACCGATGGACCAACAACCGTCACTGGATCACTGTGATACCAAATTACTGGTTCTGCAGCCTGTTTCCTCTGAGTGGCTTTATGGAGGTTTAGTATGTAGGGACAACAGAGATACCGAGACCCTCAGGAAGTGGAAGTTACACTGAATCATAAAAACGTGTGTTTCACATCTGTGATCATATTTTACTAAGTCAGGACCAGTTTTTGCACTAATTCTCCTCAAAGCCACCAGGTGTCTAAGCTGTGCCAAACCAGTACTTCATCTTTTTCTTTTTTTAAAATCGTTCTTACTTTGGCAGGAGTTGTCCCACCAGCTTCTCTGTCTTGTTTCTCTCGATTTCCAGTTCATCTGTTCGTTCTCTGATCAGATCCTCTAAGTTGGAGCTGTACTGCTCCAGCATCCGCAACATGGAGTCGATGATGTTCGCCCTCTTCCCTCTGTTAATGCCCCGAAACTGCAAACAGCACAGATATTCTCAGAAGAACAAAACATCCAGAAGATACGTAGCTGAAGTGAAACTAACCAATGACATTTGATCTGTATTTTGATTCTGTATTTATGAACCACCAGGGGGCAGCAAGTCTCACCTGTTTGAAAATGTCATCAAAAGTCGGCCTCTTACTCGGGTCTTCGTTCCAACATTCGTTCATCAAACTAAGGCAATCAGCAGGCGCTTCGTCCACTGAAACCATCGGTCTGCACAGAGGAGGAGGCTGCTTCAGACGCTCCAAGATCTCTGAAAGACAGGTGAGAAGTCATGTGATCAGATCACAGAAAGGTGCTCAGACAACAGAAATAAGTCCTGTCTCACCGTGGGCGGGCATGTCCATCATGGCGTACGGCAGCGTCCGTGAGATCACTTCCTGTATGATGATGGAGAAACTGAAAACGTCTCCAGCAAATGAACCTCCTCGGACCGGATTCCTCAGCAGCTCCGGAGCTGTCCATAGGAGCTCTGGCAGACAGGTAGAGAACCAGGCAGATGAGTAAATAACCAGGTAGACGGGTAGAGAACTAGGCAGACAGGTAGAGAACCAAGCAGACAGGTAGAGAACCAGGTAGATGGATAGAGAACTAGGCAGACAGGTAGAGAACCAGGCAGATGAGTAAATAACCAGGTAGACAGGTAGAGAACTAGGCAGACAGGTAGAGAACCAAGCAGACAGGTAGAGAACCAGGTAAATGGATAGAGAACTAGGCAGACAGGTAGAGAACCAAGCAGACAGGTAGAGAACTAGGCAGACAGGTAGAGAACCAAGCAGACAGGTAGAGAACTAGGCAGACAGGTAGAGAACCAAGCAGACAGGTAGAGAACTAGGCAGACAGGTAAAGAACCAAGCAGACAGGTAGAGAACTAGGCAGACAGGTAAAGAACCAGGCAGACAGGTAGAGAACTAGGCAGACAGGTAAAGAACCAAGCAGACAGGTAGAGAACTAGGCAGACAGGTAGAGAACCAGGCAGACAGGTAGAGAACTAGGCAGACAGGTAGAGAACCAAGCAGACAGGTAGAGAACCAGACAGACAGGTAGAGAACCAGGCAGACAGGTAGAGAACCAGACAGACAGGTAGAGAACCAGACAGACAGGTAGAGAACCAGACAGACAGGTAGAGAACCAGACAGACAGGTAGAGAACCGTACTTGGGGACACACACTGACATTCTTCATTGATTCACACCTCCTTTGACATCATACAAGTCATTGCAGTTTTTTGTCAGTTTTCCTGCAGCCTCATGCTCCTGGACCAGACGCCCCCCCTCCTAAATGAACTGACCCTGATTCAGTGACGAGGTAAAGCTCACATGGACACACACTCGTGCACCTGAAGTCACCACAAGCTGGCCCCTTGACCCTCCCACTACTCACACACAGAGACTCAAACCTCAGAAGAACAATCTGAACATATTTATATTTTTACCTTGAGGATCTTCAGGCAGGCTAAGATTCTGAGAGTGAAGGATCATGGGAAGGCCATAGTCGGTGACTTTCAGAACAAAACGTCCATCGACTAAACAGTTTGTAGACTTCAGACGACCGTGACTTAAACCTCGTAGATGAAGATACTTCATTCCCTAAAACACATCCAGCTGTTTATTATAATGACATGAAGAGTGTAAACATGTAATTACTAAATTAACAGTTTGAACTTCTAACCTGAGCTAGAGAATGGAAACTGAAAAATTAACGCACAGATGAGAAAAAAAACAAATGAGATATGAGCTGAGGGTGGGATGATAGAAATATGAGTCAATGCGTGTATCATTAACGTAAGCCGATAAGCTCGTTAAGAGTCCTGCTGACTGAAGCTCAGTCACCTTCAGACTTTAGCTTTAAAGTGGGGCAGGAAGCTGCTGTGTGACACAGTGATGGTGGGTCACGGAGGATTAAAGGATCAGCAGGGAAACCAGAGTCAGACCAGGCAACGGCTCGACACTCAGAAACATGACCCGTGAATATTAACCCTCAACATGGTCAGCAATGTCTTAAACACTTGCAGGTTTCATCAGGACAGTTTTATTTCCCAGATATCTTTTTCTCAGGATTAACGTTTATTAGTAGTAGTAGTAGTAATAATGATACTAGTAGCAGCAAGATGATCAGTGTCAGTATTATGGCAGTACCTTGATCAGGTCCATGAGCAGGGAGGATTTGAACATCCAGTCCAGCCTCACATCGCTGTCAGCCAACAGGTCAGCCAGACTTCCTCGAGGACTGTGTTCAACCACAAGAGCAAAGATCCCTGAGTCCAGGAACAGACCCAGATACAGGTTTAGGTTCTCATGTCGCATCTCCCTCAACTAGACAACACATGGAAAACAGACATGACAAACACATTTGGACTGTTGAAATACTGTCACAGTATAAATAATTATTGTGCACAAGGTGTTGACTGTGTCACCACTGCACTTCATACAAGGCTGAACAGACTCCGAGTGTTCTGATTGGCCGAGGTTACTGTCCTTCCAACAGAAATCTTCTTCAACCAAACCCAGTCACCCTGGAAACAACACAACCAATCAGAGCAAGAGAGGAAGTGTATCGAGGACACGGGTAGTGACGGGAAACAATACAGAAACAGGCGGACACAGGTACAGGTGAGCTACAAGCAGAAGCGCAGGTGTACCTCCAGTATTCCTATGTTTGAGCTCTCAGGTGTTGTCAGGATGTAACTTCGAGCGATCGAGCGAAACGGAGTTTTAATTTCCAGAAGACTTCTGATGATCGACTCGTCGTTCAGCTTCTATAGAAACAAAATGAACAACTGAAACATCGTTCAGCCAAACGTCCAGACAACCCAAAGCCACTTGTAATGGAAAAAGGATTTTGGCTTGTACTGGATTCACTTGTATCCACAGGTTTATCTACAGGTTGATTTCCTGAGAAGACAGAGGCTGTTTTGTGCTTTATGTTCTTCATCACTTTATGTCCTGCATAACTTCGCCTTATCAAGTATGTGCGTAGAAAGACACTGTGTACTCAGGGGCGTTGTATTCTCAGGGTTGTATGACGACACACCTGTCTGTGAGATAAGCTCCTCAGAGATGTGAGTAATTATTTGCATTTGTGTATAAGTCCAGCAGGAGCCGAGCTGCTGGGAGTCGATGTGTACTGTGCTGCTCCTTTCCATGCAAGGACATAAAACTTAAAAGACAATTTAGTCTCTTTACTGCTCACCTCAGTGTCCTGTCACAACAGGCTGTAGATAAACACTGAACAACTGAACGACAACTCATAACTACTTCATTCAGAGTTTCTGACCTTCCTGCTGACTTGAGTGTCGATGAACACGATGTCATTCAGAGTCAGGATCAGCTTCGTTCTCTTCGCTTCATTCTTGTATTTCCTGTGCACACATTATTATTACGATTGTTGTTGTTTATCCTAATCAGGTTTACACTTCATCAGTAAATAATTGAGAGGAAGTATGACATGTGTTCACCTGACCCAGAAGAAAAATGCTCCTATCACAGCACAGAGCAACAGGAACAAGAAGAACATCGTCATCATTTCAACACCTAATAGATAAACAGGAAATAAAATAACTGAGACAAAAATAAAACTGTCTTCAGGTCTGTATCGCTGTATCTGCTCAAAGATGATCAAGATGAACAGCAGGGGGCACTCATCACTGCTTCAGTCATCATGGAGATCCTGAACTTTCCTCAAGGTCCTCCATGTGGATCAATAAGCACCAATCGACTAGACTGAACCAACAGAAGCTTAATTTCTGCCCCTAACTGCAGAGAACTCACCACCACTACAGGCCTTCTCTGGACTGAACCAACAGAAACTGGCTCTGGGGGGGTGTCCTCCAGGGAAGATAAAGGAACGGCTCAGCGGACTCAGACCCCCGATCATCCCATCAGTGTGGGTTGGAGCAAGAGTGTGTGTTGGCACAAGTCGGTCACCATCGCTGTCCAACACCACGTACCTTGCCTGCAGGCCACGCCCATCTTTACCTCCATATAACACCTGTGGGAAAAAAAGGAAACAAGTGAAGCAAACTGCACCTTCACCTATGAGTGAGAAATTAGACACAACCACATTTAACTATTTGTTACATCTTAAATACACAACATCTTAAAAACAATATCCTTCCTAGTCATGATTCAAGCTGCACTGGCGATGGGTCGAACCAAACACTTTTTAAAATGTGTTTTACATCTAAATGTGAGTCAGGGTGACTGGACCTCTTGTTTTTTAATCCAAGTGGCACCTTCAGTCTGAGAGAAGATCTCAGTTCATTCTCCAGGTTGGTTTAACTTCACACCTGCCTGAGCAGACTTGTTAGGGAGTGGATGAAAGGGCAGCCTGGTTACTATGGAAACAAACAACATACACTACATTGCTCAACTTTGGTTTTGGTGTCTGGTCTTTAGGATGAACTAGAATCTGTCTCAGTGTGTTAATGAGTCTGAAGTGAACCAGCATCTGGTGCTTCCCAAAGATCCTTTTGTTTGTTTGGTTTTTTTAAAAGCTTCTGTTGAACCACACTTCAAAATCAACCTCTGATTTTCATTAGCTAATGTTCAGTAGATCTTTATTTATTATTACTTTTGTCCATTTCAAGTTATTTCAGTAACCAGTGTGGGTTTTTTATTTTTCTTTAAATGGAAGGGCACCACCAATGTTGTCCACATGTGTAATTACAGCGTCAGAGAGAGGGGCATGAATTTAGCAATGCACATCAGGGGAAGTGGGAGGAAGGTGCAAATTCATTGACTCAATAAAAGCATGAAAGGTTCTAGTGGGAACACCCAGTCTGGGCTCCTTGGATACTTCAAATAACAAAATGAAGGTAAATGAGAAAATTAGCACATTAAACTGTGGAGGAAACAAAGCTGATGGCCAAAGGTTGAATCTATTACAGATATAACTTCTGGTAAATCAGAGGGAAACTTTTCTACCAAATGCGAAGCATGTTCACATTAACCAGGCACAGGTGTATCAAGTCACATGTTTGTTCAATGACAATCTCCCTATAAATGTCCCCTCGGTTCTCTGCCACTGCAGACTTTAAGACAGATCAAACTTCTGGTCAGTTCTTCACTGGAGAAAGTACACATTAAGTCACACATTAAACAAAAACAATAATTTAATGACTTGTACAGTTGAGACAATCTCACCTAAAGAACAAAAAACCTTTAACGTTTCTGTTATTTCTGACGTTGCTGCTTCTTCAGAAACAAACGTTGAATATTTGAATGTTTCTGACCTGATTGAAGCCCGGGAAATCAAAGCCTCCATCCGATTGGACGAGATGCTCCCCCCTCACCCAGTGCCCGCCCCCTGCCTGGCGACGCTCCTCCACCGCCTTAGCAACAAAGTACACCATGTTAAAGATGGTCCCAAAGAGAGGAGACACCTGCAGACGAAATTCAGGATAAAACTTGATCAATCATTTTTAAATCAATTCTCCTCCATCACTGTGGAGTCAGAGGTACTGTAATACTTCTGTAATACTCTATTATGTACTGTAATACTTCTGTAATACTCTATTATGTACTGTAATACTTATGTAATACTCTATTATGTACTGTAATACTTCTGTAATACTCTATTATGTACTGTAATACTTATGTAATACTCTATTATGTACTGTAATACTCCATTATGTACTGTAATACTTCTGTAATACTCTATTATGTACTGTAATACCTCTGTAATTCTCTATTATGTACTGTAATACTTCTGTAATTCTCTATTATGTACTGTAATACCTCAGTAATACTCTATTATGTACTGTAATACTTCTGTAATTCTCTATTATGTACTGTAATACTTCTGTAATACTCTATTATGTACTGTAATACTTCTGTAATACTCTATTATGTACTGTAATACTTTGTAATACTCTATTATGTACTGTAATACTCTATTATGTACTGTAATACCTCTGTAATACTCTATTATGTACTGTAATACTTCTGTAATTCTCTATTATGTACTGTAATACTCCAACAGATACCATAATACTCTATGATGTACTGTAATACTCCAACATAGCTACTGTAATACTGCATACTACTCTGATACTCCAAAACATTTACTGTAATACTGCAAAACATGTACTGTAATACTCCAAAAGATTTACTGTAATACGGTGAAACATCTACTATAATACTCCAAACACATACTGCAATACACTAATGCGACCAAAGTAAACAAATAACTAGTCTAATTGTTTTTCTGTAAACATATTGTTGACTTGTGTATTTATAAGACGTGTGTGCAGTTTTTACACTGTGGGTATTATGTGTAATACTTGTGTAGTACTTGTGTATTTACCTCCGTAGCAATGACAGCAGACCGGATCTCTCGGGTCATCTGTGCGTGACGAAAGGCTTCGTAGAAACTCTGGTCCGATGCCATGGTAACAGTCAGGACGGCACTGTAGGCATGACGAAGCTGCGTGCTATTGGACAGTTGAGGGAATACAGTGTCCTGATTGGACAGAGAATAGAACCAGGAAACCAATCATCTTCAGTCAAGCCTTTACAGTTTGAAGCTAAAGTTTTGTCACACATTAAATCACAGTCCCACATGGTTCCATTGTTTATTTGTTTGTTTCAGTTTGTTCTGTTTAAACAGCAGCGTCTCCACAGGAAACTGATTTTAATGTGAATTCAACAGAAGTCAGTCAGTTACCTGGTACGGCATGGAGTACAGCAGCGCATCATACGGTATAAACACGTAACCGTCAGAAACCAGCCCCATGTCCAGAGCAGCCAATAGGAGCTCTCTTTGATGCTCTCCACCAATCAGGACGGAGCTCATGCACATGATCACCACTGAGACAGAAACAGTAAAAAGTTTCTAATGTTTTACATGTGAATCTACCAAAAAGCAGCAGCTTCACTGTCTGAAAACATTTTATCTTGTTGTTTTTGTTGAGTCATTTTTTCGAACAGTGACTGACTCACTTTATTTACAAAGACAAACTTTTATTCTCTTTAACTTTCAGAGCTCAAGTCTGACCTTTGACCTTGTCGGCCTGTCTGATTGCTCTCAGCGTCTTTCGAGGTCCGCCATTGTTCGTTTCCATAGTAACTACCGGTCCAATCGGCAGGCCCATAGCCCGGAGCGCAAAGGCCACTTCCTCTCCGGTGCTCTTCCACAGGTCAGTCGGGGCTGATGACAAAAAGGAAAATGATTAAAAAATACACATTATTATCTGAGATGATCACTCAGGTGTCCGGTCAAATGATCAATAACCAGGTGATTAGCAGGTGTTTATAAAAACAGGTCAATAGAAGAAATTTAACCTTGTTGAAGGTGTTGGTTTGAATCTCGCGTGGCCTCGTTTTACTGAGAGTCAGCTTCAACCTGACACGTCCGACTCTGAGTCACGTTGTTGATTAAAGAAACTCAAACTCTGGAAAATGCAAAGGAGGTCGCACGTCAACGACCAGTTCAGGTCAACACACACGATGTGGGACCACAATCTGAAACTGAGACCAGACCTTCGTATATTAGCTGCTATAGCCCTAGACTGCTAGGGGCCTCCCATCATGCACCTCTTATGCCTATGAATATTACATCCACTGATGCTGAGGGATCTTCCAGTGTTCTCACTCAGACAAGGCCCCAAACCCTGATTCAAGCAGTGTGTCTGAATGTTCCTCCACGCAATCAGTCGCTGTCAGAGACTGATTTTTCAAGGTTCTGTTGACACTCGGCCTGTTTGTTTTTAAAACACCTCATATTAAACCTCCCTCCAACTAAACAATGCCCCTGGGAATTTAATGAATATGTCAGGAAAACACTCAGGACTAGGACCCAAATGCAGACAGAACCCAAAGCTAGGAGCAAGTGGGAGCACACTCGCTGACACAGAACCCCGACCTGGTTTAATGTCCAAACTGTTTTCTTCTGGCAGGAGCCCAGGAAAACAAAGACCCACATAAACATGCAACAAAACCCCAGGCAACCCCACATGACTAGAAACGACAAAACAAACCTGCAAACTGAAAACGCAACGACTGGTCCGTTTATACACCAATGGAAATATGCATGATGATTTCTAACAAGCCTAAAACTGGAACCAGAACCTCGTGCCAGATTTATCATCCTCTTTCAATAAGGTCCTGGGGATCTTTACTTTCCACTCTACTGTAAATGTTGTGTCTCCACATAGTCCCTGCAGAGACGCCTGGACTGTCCCATATTCTGTCTGAATGTGTTTTAACAACCACGTGTTTGGAAAATGTTCTGTGAATATTTAGTGTTGGAGAATAAACGAGACCAGAGCTGATGACTTTTGGAAGATGTGGTTACTGGATGTTTCTATGTCAAGACAGTCTGGTTCCACTGACCGACTGACTTTTGTTAAAAATCCTTGTTGTTTTTACACTCACAAGTTGTATGAACAAAGAAAATATAAAAGACAAAGACAAAGACAATGTGTCAGTGGATGAACAAACAAACAAACAAACAAACAAACAAACAAACAAACAAAGCCTAATTTTGTCTTATTTGATTTATAAATTATTTATACTTCAAAACGTCCCCCAGTCCCATTTTTAATCTATATTCACTGATGTCCATCCATCCATCCATTTTCTATACCCGCTTTTCCTGGCTCAGGGTCACGGGGATCTGCTGGAGCCTATCCCAGCTCTCTCTCGGGTGGAAGGCAGGGGTCCACCCTGGACAGGTTGAT
Source organism: Mastacembelus armatus (assembly GCF_900324485.2). Classification (NCBI taxonomy): domain Eukaryota; kingdom Metazoa; phylum Chordata; class Actinopteri; order Synbranchiformes; family Mastacembelidae; genus Mastacembelus; species Mastacembelus armatus. The sequence continues at coordinate 19,653,675 of NC_046650.1, read as the reverse complement.
GTCCATCCATTGTTGCATATTTGGTGCCTCAGACTTAAGCCAGTTCTTGGTCATTGCCTTTTTCATGTAATGATCCTTTCATATATCCGAGATACACTTGATATAGAAAGAGGTAACCCAAAACAACAGAGTTTAATGTATTTGATCAAAGAAAGTCTTTTCATGCTGCTCCAGAAATATGGGAGTGGTTAGGTTCTGTGTGGTTACATAATCTCCAACATCAAGTCTGTTGACTTTTGTCTGTTTGCTTTTAATCTTTCGAATGGAAAGTACTGAATCTGCTGTTTCCAAATGATTTCTCCTCTGAACTCTGAAGAGTTTGGGAAATGTAGTTTTCATGGATGCACGTCAGCACAAAAACTAACTTAAACCAGACCACGCCCCCTTACAGTGACATCACTGCCTCACCTGAGATGACAGCAACGTGCGCCCAGCGGAAGAACCTGAGCACGGTGAACAGGACTCTGGTGGGAGGGGTGATGGGAGGCAGGTTTGGCCAATCAGCATCCAGACAGCCTGGAGAGGCAAGCCCCACCTCCCAGTGCTGAGTGAGTAAGGAAGCGGCATGACAGAGGGTGGGGTTAAAGGGTCCAATGTAGGTGTGGCCATAACCCTCCATCTCGCCGAGCTCTGTCAGAGCTAAAATAAAAACCAGAGAAGAAGACTTAAAAGAAAAAAATGAGAACATAAGATTTTAAGAGGCTTCAGTGAAATTAATGTGATTTCAAATTAAACCCAAATTTAATTGATTTGTCTCATTATTTTCTAATAATTCAGACTAAATAGTTTTCATATGATTGTTAAACTCTTGGTTTAATTGCTTCACTCATTAATAGTGTAACCATAATTAATGAGGACCACTCCTCATCCAGCGGTTTGATGTTGTGCCACTTTAAGAAAGCTTATTGGTTGACGAACCTTTGGAGGCGGAGCAGTCCTCGTCCAGCAGTTTCACGTCGTACCAGTATCCTCTGCTCAGCCCAGTGTCGCTCCGTAGCCGTGACAATGCCAGGTTGGCTGCCACCGTCGGCATCGCCCGGGAGAACATGGGGTCACATGACCATGGACCAATGAGAGCGAGCTTGAAGGTTGCTGTCCACACCTCCAGAATGCATAGCAACCACAGACATGTCCTTAGCAACCACCTGGGAAGCTGCATCCTGACGACCTGTGGAAACAAACAGCAGAAACAGTTTGACCTCAGTTTAGTACAAAACAAACAACTTGCAGGACATTTAGCAAAAGTTTGTGTTTATCTGTCGGTTCATACTATAAAGTTATTCTCTCCTTAACATTTTACTCTCAGACTGTTTGAAGGTTCAGACTTTTGAACCAGGTCAGGAGCTGAAGAAAATATGGCGCCAATGAGGCCACATTTTGTTGTCTGTAGTCCAGGTGTGAGGTAACCAACTTTAGCAGCTGGTTACTATAGCAACACACATCTGGAGCTGAAACATCTGTCGCTCAGAGTTAAAGTTCAAAACCAACAACAGAGCACACCAGTGACGTCACAGCCAGGTATGGCACACCACACCAGTGACGTCACAGCACACCTGTGACGTCATAGCCAGGTATGGCACACCACACCAGTGACGTCACAGCCAGGTATGGCACAGAGCACACCAGTGACGTCACAGCCAGGTATGGCACACAGCACACCTGTGACGTCACAGCCAGGTATGGCACACACCACACCAGTGACGTCACAGCCAGGTATGGCACACAGCACACCAGTGACGTCACAGCCAGGTATGGCACAGAGCACACCAGTGACGTCACAGCCAGGTATGGCACAGAGCACACCTGTGACGTCACAGCCAGGTATGGCGCACAGCACACCAGTGACGTCACAGCCAGGTATGGCGCACAGCACACCTGTGACGTCACAGCCAGGTATGGCACACAGCACACCAGTGACGTCACAGCCAGGTATGGCACACAGCACACCAGTGACGTCACAGCCAGGTATGGCACACAGCACACCAGTGACGTCACAGCCAGGTATGGCACACAGCACACCAGTGACGTCACAGCCAGGTATGGCACACAGCACACCTGTGACGTCACAGCCAGGTATGGCACACAGCACACCAGTGACGTCACAGCCAGGTATGGCACACAGCACACCTGTGACGTCACAGCCAGGTATGGCACACAGCACACCAGTGACGTCACAGCCAGGTATGGCACACAGCACACCTGTGACGTCACAGCCAGGTATGGCACACAGCACACCAGTGACGTCACAGCCAGGTATGGCGCACAGCACACCTGTGACGTCACAGCCAGGTATGGCGCACAGCACACCTGTGACGTCACAGCCAGGTATGGCGCACAGCACACCAGTGACGTCACAGCCAGGTATGGCGCACAGCACACCTGTGACGTCACAGCCAGGTATGGCGCACAGCACACCTGTGACGTCACAGCCAGGTATGGCGCACAGCACACCTGTGACGTCACAGCCAGGTATGGCACACAGCACACCAGTGACGTCACAGCCAGGTATGGCACACAGCACACCTGTGACGTCACAGCCAGGTATGGCACACAGCACACCAGTGACGTCACAGCCAGGTATGGCACACAGCACACCAGTGACGTCACAGCCAGGTATGGCACACACCACACCAGTGACGTCACAGCCAGGTATGGCACAGAGGACACCAGTGACGTCACAGCCAGGTATGGCACACAGCACACCTGTGACGTCACAGCCAGGTATGGCACACAGCACACCAGTGACGTCACAGCCAGGTATGGCGCACACCACACCAGTGACGTCACAGCCAGGTATGGCGCACAGCACACCAGTGACGTCACAGCCAGGTATGGCGCACAGCACACCAGTGACGTCACAGCCAGGAATGGCGCACAGCACACCTGTGACGTCACAGCCAGGTATGGCACACAGCACACCAGTGACGTCACAGCCAGGTATGGCACACAGCACACCAGTGACGTCACAGCCAGGTATGGCACAGAGGACACCTGTGACGTCACAGCCAGGTATGGCACACAGCACACCAGTGACGTCACAGCCAGGTATGGCACACAGCACACCTGTGACGTCACAGCCAGGTATGGCACAGAGCACACCTGTGACGTCACAGCCAGGTATGGCACAGAGCACACCTGTGACGTCACAGCCAGGTATGGCACACAGCACACCAGTGACGTCACAGCCAGGTATGGCGCACAGCACACCTGTGACGTCACAGCCAGGTATGGCGCACAGCACACCTGTGACGTCACAGCCAGGTATGGCACACAGCACACCTGTGACGTCACAGCCAGGTATGGCACAGAGCACACCTGTGACGTCACAGCCAGGTATGGCACACAGCACACCAGTGACGTCACAGCCAGGTATGGCACACAGCACACCTGTGACGTCACAGCCAGGTATGGCACACAGCACACCTGTGACGTCACAGCCAGGTATGGCACACAGCACACCTGTGACGTCACAGCCAGGTATGGCACACAGCACACCTGTGACGTCACAGCCAGGTATGGCACACAGCACACCTGTGACGTCACAGCCAGGTATGGCACAGAGCACACCTGTGACGTCACAGCCAGGTATGGCACACAGCACACCTGTGACGTCACAGCCAGGTATGGCACACAGCACACCAGTGACGTCACAGCCAGGTATGGCACACAGCACACCAGTGACGTCACAGCCAGGTATGGCACACAGCACACCAGTGACGTCACAGCCAGGTATGGCACACAGCACACCTGTGACGTCACAGCCAGGTATGGCACACAGCACACCTGTGACGTCACAGCCAGGTATGGCACAGAGCACACCTGTGAGCACCCTGGTTCTGCTGTGTTAAGACTTTTCTTTGCTGTCAGGTTTGCTAACATGACCTGCAGCTCAGAGACCGAGACAGAGAGACAAGAATGTAGATCAGCTATAAACAAATAATCAATAAACTATCAATCAACTCAGATGAGCTGAGGCTGAGAAAAGTCACTGACTCTGTTCATAAAGAAAAACTGCACATTAAATCCATCTATTCTAAATTAATAAATTAAAATACACTATTTTATAAAACTGATTATGGACTCTAGTCTATTTTATAATATTTATTAAAATTAAAGTTATTTTAGTCTTTCCAGAGAAAATCCTCTGGTCTTCAGTTACATCACCTAAAATCAAAAACTACAAGGTGACACTGACTAATGAGTTTTTCACACTGTGAAACGTTAGAACACATGAAACCATCTGAGCAGGTGATGGAGGAAACACAGAGGACGTTTGCTCAGACACCAACACACCTGGAACACACCAAATCATTAAAATCATTAAAAACAATCGTCTTACTGTTGATGATAATCAATGTAAATAAATATCTAGCAGCCAAAAACTTTACAGAAATATGAATATATTAATATTTTCATGATTAATTTGGGCCCTAAGGCCAGTCAGGCTTCTTAGCCCTAAATATTGTGGACTGGTCTTTTATCTTGTCAATAAAAACAGACTGGACTAAAAACATAAAACTGCTACGCTAAAATCACCAAAATCCCCCTGAGGTCCACAGAAACCCAGAATCAGGAGCAGGTTCTGGTGCCTTGGATTGATCCACAGTCAGAGACAGAAGCAAAAGCAACAACAACTGTAAAAATCCACCAGCTAAATCTGTTAAAAAGATAATTTTATATTAAATGGACATTAACATTAAGTGTAGTGATATAAATATTAAATATCAAACTGCACCTGTGCATTAATAGTTCGTTGTTTTACCAGGTGCCGTCTCACAGATTGACCCAGGCTGACTGCTGTGACCTTCGACCTCTAAAGCTTCACATGTTAATGTTGACTGACACCATTAGCTAATGCTGAAGAGCGCTAAGTTTAGCAACCATGCTAACACTCTTAACACAAGCTGAGGGAGCATCACTACTGAGTGCCAGCATTCACCTGAGCACCGCTCTCACCTGCTGACATCACACACCTGACTCATGATGTCATCCTGCATTTGACTTGACTTTCACATTAAATCTGAGTCTAAAGTCTGGTCCTGATTCTGATGTTATTTATGATCTGGAACAGAGTCCAGGTCCAGGTCCTGACACTTGAACAGCTGGTTTCTCTGAGCTGAACCACTTAAAGCAGGTGGAGTTTTTACTGCGAGATATAATGTTCTGGTTTAAAACTAATTCAACATTTTATTGATAATGTTAAAAATCAGCAGCCGATCAACAATCACTATGCACGGATCAATAACTGATCATTAACATGTCTCTTTACATATGAGTGTGAGCAAAGCTGTATAACTCAAAGTAATGAAGGTGAAGCACATCAAATGACCTTAATCAACACATGGAGTTTACAGTGATACAGGTGAGTCTGCAGTTCAAAAAACATCAGACGTGACTCACCTGTAAACCACTTTAACCATAGTGAGGTTAGGGTTAACAGAGAAGCATCATGGGAAACTGCTGAACAGGACAAATCTGCACATTAAATACAAAAAGCACATGTTGACCCCTCTAACCGAACTACACACACCTGGATCATTTCCAGGTTTAATCAGCAGGAAGTGACCTCATCAGACCAGACAGACACACAGGAGTCGTCTCATCATCCCTGAAGGTGTTTGGTCGTAACACAGATCCAGGTTTATTCTTTCTCAACAGATTTTTATCCACAGTTGTTTGTTAGACCCGACGTGACAGAGCTGATGCATGGCTTCCTTTCAAATCACCACCATCATTACCAACATCTACGTTCTGTCGTAGATTCACACACAACAAAACTCAAAATATCCACAATGATGCAACAGAGAAAGTGAAAGAACAGACTCCACAGTAAAGAACAGTCCTGTTCCACATCTGCACCTTATTCCTGCTATTCAGGGTGGGGGGGTGGAGCCAACCCCAGCATGCAGTGGGTGAGAGGAGGGTCCCCCCTGGAAAGATCAGCAGCCAATCACAGGGCTGACACACAGAGACGGACACAATTTAGAGTCACCAACCAAATCTGCATGTGTTTGGACTGTGGGAGGAGAAAACCCACACAGGCACAGGGACAACATGCAGACTCCACACAGAAAGGCCCCGGGTCCACCTGGGTTCAGACCCTAATCCTGACCTGCATGAGTTTGGACTGTGGGAGGAGAAAACCCACACAGGCACAGGGACAACATGCAGACTCCACACAGAAAGGCCCCGGGTCCACCTGGGTTCAGACCCTAATCCTGACCTGCATGAGTTTGGACTGTGGGAGGAGAAAACCCACACAGACACAGGGACAACATGCAGACTCCACACAGAAAGGCCCCGGGTCCACCTGGGTTCAGACCCTAATCCTGACCTGCATGAGTTTGGACTGTGGGAGGAGAAAACCCACACAGACACAGGGACAACATGCAGACTCCACACAGAAAGGCCCCGGGTCCACCTGGGTTCAGACCCTAATCCTGACCTGCATGAGTTTGGACTGTGGGAGGAGAAAACCCACACAGGCACAGGGACAACATGCAGACTCCACACAGAAAGGCCCCGGGTCCACCTGGGTTCAGACCCTAATCCTGACCTGCATGTGTTTGGACTGTGGGAGGAGAAAACCCACACAGACACAGGGACAACATGCAGACTCCACACAGAAAGGCCCCGGGTCCACCTGGGTTCAGACCCTAATCCTGACCTGCATGAGTTTGGACTGTGGGAGGAGAAAACCCACACAGACACAGGGACAACATGCAGACTCCACACAGAAAGGCCCCGGGTCCACCTGGGTTCAGACCCTAATCCTGACCTGCATGTGTTTGGACTGTGGGAGGAGAAAACCCACACAGACACAGGGACAACATGCAGACTCCACACAGAAAGGCCCCGGGTCCACCTGGGTTCAGACCCTAATCCTGACCTGCATGTGTTTGGACTGTGGGAGGAGAAAACCCACACAGACACAGGGACAACATGCAGACTCCACACAGAAAGGCCCCGGGTCCACCTGGGTTCAGACCCTAATCCTGACCTGCATGAGTTTGGACTGTGGGAGGAGAAAACCCACACAGACACAGGGACAACATGCAGACTCCACACAGAAAGGCCCCGGGTCCACCTGGGTTCAGACCCTAATCCTGACCTGCATGTGTTTGGACTGTGGGAGGAGAAAACCCACACAGGCACAGGGACAACATGCAGACTCCACACAGAAAGGCCCCGGGTCCACCTGGGTTCAGACCCTAATCCTGACCTGCATGTGTTTGGACTGTGGGAGGAGAAAACCCACACAGACACAGGGACAACATGCAGACTCCACACAGAAAGGCCCCGGGTCCACCTGGGTTCAGACCCTAATCCTGACCTGCATGTGTTTGGACTGTGGGAGGAGAAAACCCACACAGACACAGGGACAACATGCAGACTCCACACAGAAAGGCCCCGGGACCACCTGGGTTCAGACCCTAATCCTGACCTGCATGTGTTTGGACTGTGGGAGGAGAAAACCCACACAGACACAGGGACAACATGCAGACTCCACACAGAAAGGCCCCGGGTCCACCTGGGCTCAGACCCTAATCCTGACCTGCATGTGTTTGGACTGTGGGAGGAGCTCAAGGCTCAGGTGCACTAATCAGGCTGACGATCATCAATAACATTAGCTTCCTGTTACAGACACATCTGGATCCTACATGAACCTGTTGTAACACCCACCTGGGACACCTGGTCACTGCATGTCCTTGTTCACCTGCAGCCTGACTGCAGTGTGACCTCATAAAATTGATTGATCACTGAACAGAGGTGATGAATGGTAAAAGGCTTGCTCTGATGAGCACATCTCAAACTGATCAATCAGTCTGATCACAATGATTTTGTACTTTCAATGAGTTTCCTGTTTCACCTCTGTCTGATTTGGTGAAGTCAATAAAGTGATTCCACAGGTCAAAGCAGTAAAGCTGTCAGTCCGACTGCAGCTCTGATTAGTCTTTAATTAAAGTTATCAATGACTCCAATGGAAAAACACAGGTACAGACACAATGACACACTGTGGCATTTACCTGCGTCTCAGAGCTTCATCTGTGCAAAGAAAAACCTCCAGCTGAAACAAGAAAATCCTCAAACAAACGATGGACGAGCTGCAGAAAGAGCTGATGTCAGGCCGAACGAGGGAGAGAGAGACTGATAGAGACACAGGCACAGAGAGAAGCTGCAGATTAATCTCGTTTGTGGTTCAGGAGAAACTTTGGCCCCGGTTCAGACTCGGTGATGAGAGAATGACTTCCTGTGTGTGCGTGACCTTCTTACCTGTTGGATCTGAATTTGCTGAATTTCCTGGCTGATGACATCATCAACCTCCCTCTGATGTCACCAGTGGAGACAGTCTACCTGTGGACAGGTGCACTGGATCATGTTTAAATGTTACAGATAGAAGATGATCAATAATCCTTTTTCAGATTGATCCATCAGCAGGTTTCTGTCTTCACTTCCTGTAACAAATCAGGTGACCAGACAGGTGAGTTGCAGACAGGATCATTTCACGCCCACTAACATTTGATGCTGGACAAAAACCACAAACAGCAGAAATGAGGCGTGAAACTCGTCCTTTGATGGACCAGAGTCTGAAGCAGAAACTGGGCCTGACACATTTAGTTGGTGACACCACTGTAGTCCAGTTCTGACTGTGGCTTTGGTCTTTGTCAGGCTGGTTCTGAAGAACATGGTCTGGGTTTGCTGAATTACTTCTGTAGTAGATCGTGTATGTTTCATTTCAAAAACAACATTACCATGATCATTATGTTTAAATCAAATTAATCAAGTTCAGGTCACAGTAACCTGGTTTGTCCTGGTTTGGCTCAGCTCTGGTCCAGTCATGTCTGTTCAGTGTTGAACATTAACACTGATGTGTTTTATACTTTGTTCTGTGTCAGATCCACGTGCTCGATCGGGGCTGATCCCTTAATCCTGATCTGGATTAGGTCCATCCTCACAGATCAAAGCTGGTCTGCAGCCAGGAATAGATGCAGGATTAGACCTGCACTAACCTGCCTGGATTGGCCTGGAACAGATCTGGGTTCTGTGACAAATGACAGACTAATTAATTCATTTCTATATGAAATTTAATAAAATTAAATTAGATCACAAAACCTTTTGTACATTAAAAACCACGGTTTCCATGTTAGTACATGGTACATGATTATCTGCCAATGAGAGAAGAGCTGATGAGACGCTATGCTAACTAACCCTACCCATGATGCATTGCTCCAGTGCTACAACTGAGCTATGGATTAACAACAGCACAGCTGACATGCCACCAATGCTAACAGGTTTAGCATGGTTAATTACAAACAGTGCACCAGAGGCTAACCAGCAGTTGATTGGTTAAGAAAATTGATCCCTGATAAAACTTGATATGTTTGAAATCAGTAAAAACTCAACTCAGATCAATTCAGAATCAATCACGCTGAAAATATAAAATCTTCAAACACCTGGAGTGGATTTAATACAATAAACCGTGACAGCTGTGGACAGAAACTTCATATTTATCATGAAAAATATCAACAGGCTGCAAACTGTGGAGTGAAAATCACACTTCAGAACAAAATAATCAATAAATCTGTTTAAAGTCTAAAGTGTTCACAGTTTGAACCTGTCAAATTAGATTTAGAGTTACCATGACTGATTAGCTTGGTCTGAAATTAGCAACTTGTTTCCGCCCACAGCTGATTAACTTGGCCTTTCTATTGGTTATTACCTCCTGATTGTCACAATCACAGTATTGATAAGTTATTGGAGTCTTTATTGCTCTCAAAGTTGGTTTCACCCAAATATTCCAAACAAATATCACTTTTTAAAATTGCATCTCAATAAAGTTTGATTCAAATGTACACTGCAGGAGCTCAGGGTTCAGTACTCGTATCAATTTGTGATTATATTAATGATTGATCATCTTTTATCAGTATTTACAGTCGCTAGCAGAGCTAGCAGGCTACCTGTAGCACCGACTGGAAGACATGTATGTCATCATGACTTCCCAGCATGCCTTTGGCATCTTTAACCACCCTTCTGACCTGAGATTCTTGTTGCTATGACAACAACTGCATCAACATAACATTTGACGTCTTCATCATCATTATCCTCATCATGTCCTTCTGATTGTGTGTTAGTGTTATAAATAAATCTGTAACTACCAATAAGTGTATAGATCAGTGTGTTATCAATAAATGTGTGTTATATATAAACGTGAAATATAAATAAATGTGTTAATGTCAATACGTGTATAGATCAGTGATCGCTGGGCATGTGTCTGATGGTGTGGAAGATCCAGTCCATCTTGGTGCTCCAGCCTCCGTGATGAGCATCGTTCATCTGTTTGGTGAAATACTCCAATGCCTCCTGCTGGCTCTTCTCTGACAGACAGGTGGACAGACAGGAAAACAGGTGGACAGACAGGAAAACAGGTGGACAGACAGGAAAACAGGTGGACAGACAGGTAAACGGGCGGACAGACAGGTAAACGGGCGGACAGACAGGAAAACGGGCGGACAGACAGAAAAACAGGTGGACAGACAGGTAAACGGGTGGACAAAGAAAAACAGGTGGACAGGCATAAAAACAAGTGAACAGACAGAAAGAAAGTTCTGGTACATGAACAAACTCAAACCGACTGCACCACCTACAGCAGGACCAGGAGTTAAGGTTGGAACACAATGAACATCTGTGGCTTTTGATTTACTGCAGGTATACCTGTCTACCTGTCTACCTGTCTGTCTCCCTCCCTGCCCGGTCCCGCCTACAGGTCTTACCCAGGGCCAGGGTTTTCCTCAGGTATGCGATGTCGTCGAAGGTCTGCAGCTCGGGCATGCCGCAGCCCAGCAGGAGGGAGAACAGGTTGATGAAGAGGCTGGCGTGCTGCCGGATGGCCAGGTAGGCTTTGTAACACATCTCCTGAAACCTGACACACAGACAGGCAAGCGGTGAGACTGGAAGAAACTCCAGGAGCAGCATAGCATAGGTGAGGTGTAGGTGAGACCTCTCAAACTCCTTGGTCTTGGTCGACTCCTGGACTCCTTTACTGATGACAATGAGGAAGTCCTGCGTCAGAACGAAGGGAACTCGCTCCCTCTTGTACCCGAACTTCTTCTTCTTGTGGTCCAGGAAGTGGCCAAAGTCAATGTGGAACAGCTGGAGGAGGAAGAGGGGAAAGAGTCAGGATGAAGGTCTGGACCAAATAGGTTCAGGATCAATGTAGGTCTGACTGACCTGTCCATTCTCCTTCACCATGATGTTGGAGTTGTGTCGGTCCCCGATCCCCAAGATGAACGTGGCGACACAGTAACCTGCACATGACCTGGTGAACAGGTCAATGGCCCGGTCATACCTGAGAAACAGACATAAGGTGAGACAGGTGTTCACACCAACAGGTGTTCAGTCAGGTGTTTAGACAGACAGGTACTGACGCCTCTCCCCGGTTCTTATCTCTGATCCAGTGGTGCAGGGTGTTAGAGTTGAACTGCAGCGCCCCCTTCAGGCCGCCTTTGCACTGGATCTGCATGATGGTGAAACTGTTCTTGACCACCTCGATCAGACCCACGCAGTCCCCGATCGACAGGCAGCCGTACGGCAGCATCCTGACACACACGTTAAAACACACATGCCAGGTCAGCTGGGGGGGTGGTGATGTCACAGGCACCGATGATGTCACAGGGTCTCACCGTAGGTCCAGGCCCTGGTTCTGCCAGATGTTCTCCATGATCTTTATGATCTGCAGAGTCAGCATGTCCTGACGCAGGTCTGCATCACACAGAATACACACTACATTACCCATAATCCCCCAGCAGAGGTCTGCTGTTACCGAATCTAATATTATCCATTTTCCACAGATGAAGATGGACGACACACGTCGTGAACAGGGCGGCTGCCATCTTGCTGTGGCGACACATTATAGAACCAGATTCTGAATTCCAGGTGCCAATCAAAGCTGTCAATCAAATCCACCTCTTTTCATAGCTTAATGAGAAAAACGAGACATTGTCAACATGACATTGACCTAAAATGACAGAAATCGTTTTTAGTTTTACTCCAGTCCCACCCACTAACGTAGAGGGGGCGGGGTTTATCAGCTATACTGGCACCAGCCCCAGGGGGTGATCGACTTATGGTGGCTTTACTTTTCTGAGCCTCATGTTGGCCATCTTTGTCTACAGCGTGTGACTGATCCCAGTGTCAGAGCTGAGCTAGCTACCGTCTCCGTTCTTGAAGATGATCTCATTGTTGGTGAAGAGCAGCTCAGACATGATGTCGGGGTTTTCCCAGTTCAGCCACAGGGGGCGCTTTGCTGAAGACATGATCCTGCACTCCTCCAACCTGAAGAGACATGAAATACAGGAAGATAAACCTACAGGAATAAAAGGAAGCACTAAATAAAACTAAAATCATGTAACATGGGACACGCTGCTCAGTCCCCGTATTAAGTCCAACAATAACGAGAAATTGTTGAGCTCAGCCTTAATATGGCAGGTTTTCTTATTGCAGTTGAACAGAACTGGTTCAAGAGCCTGGGGTTGTGAGTCTTGATAGACCTGAAGGGTCTCCCATAAGGCAGCAGGGTGAGCAGACGGTGACCTGGCTGAGCTGAGTCCTGTATTTGGTTTGTCTCTGACCTCAGGCAATGGACTCTGTGTAGTAAATAGAAGTAAATCCACAGCTGCAGAGACACAAATCTGCCTTTAGGAGTGGCCCAGTCGGAGCCCAGACCTCAACCCAAAACAGACTGTGTTCTAATAACTGGCTGAACCTCCTGTAGCAGAAATAACCAGCATGTGCATCTTGCAGCTGTGGATCAGACCTGCACAACACTCAGGAGGAATTTTGGACCTTTCTTCCTCACAGATCTGCTTCATCTCAACATATTCTTTGGATGTCTGGGGTGAACGGCTCCATGGGCTCATTTCACTGCATCTCCATGGGGCTGAGGTCTGGGCTCAGACTGAGCCACTTCTAAAGGTCACCACCTCCTAAGTCTTCCATCTGGTATGATGATCCACAGGACCCGTCTCATAAAGACCCCTAATAGTGTCCTAACCCTTGTCCCTGATCAACAAACAGACAAACAAAACAACCAAAACCAACAAAAACCACTTCAGGGACAGCAAAGCCACCAGGTCAGTAGGAAACTGATCATATTTTATTGATACCAATACATTATCATTTCTGCTCACCTTGATTCTTTAATGATTCCTGAGATTTATGTTAAAAACACTAAATATACACAGATTTGTAGCATCAATGCAGGAATCTGAGTAGATTCCACTAAAATAGAGAAATACATCAAGTTCAGTATATTGACCCAACTGAACTTTCCTTTGTTTTTCATAATTTGATTTTATATTCGTGAATTTAATGATGCAATTCTGCACAAGACAGAAACCGGATGCGTTTTCAGTCATTTGAAACTACTCCCTAACACCCATCCCCTCACCCATGGGTGACAACGTTGTTGTGTTGGAGTTTAGGCTCCAGGTGTTCCTGCAGAGGTTCCTCCTGTGTCTGCTTTTTGGAAACAAAGAGATTTAGTACAGACAGGATCGGAGCTGAGGGTAGTAAGAGAGTGTCAGTTTCTAAAATGGATGGAATGAGAGAATATTTGATGTTTAGTCAAATAAAGATCTGCTGAGCTGCTGTGACACTGATGTTGTTAACACAGGACCTTTACCCTCCGTAACAGACGGACTGTTCAGTTGGGATGTGGTGACTTTCATGTATTTGCTGCATCAAAAGATTTGTCAACATTCCTCGATTCCAAGAGATCAGAAAATTTGGACCTGGTACTAAACTGGAACTGGGTCCTGATTCCCATCCCTACATGTCAGCGTGTGCCGCTGTTTTGTAAAGTGTTATGTTTTATTGCCGTACCTGAGGTTTCCCAGCTGGTGAACGGGGTTCAGCGGAGAGACAAAGCCCTGCAGAGCCTCCATGTAATCTGGACGAGACATGTGTTCAACCAGGAACTTCATCTGAGTCTGACACAGCAAAACACGACCATTAACCAATTAACAACAACAACACAAGATTATTTACATGCTTCCTACTTTTGTTTTCATACTTTCTGTGTTTCGTCCTTTTTCTCCTGTTTCAGTGTGTCAGTCAAGTTCACCAGTTTATCCATGGCCTCCACCTGCACACACACCAAAACACACACACACTGTTGTGTTCATGGCTGCTGTTCCACACTAAACCAGTAGATGGCAGCAGCTTCACATGAACCTGAGATGTTTCAATTGACTCCAGAAAGAAAAGACATCACTGACCAATCTGGTCAGAGAAACACTGACCCTGTCAGCTCAGGTGTTTCAGTGCTCACCTGTCTGTTCAGGTGTTTCAGTGCTCACCTGTCTGTTCAGGTGTTTCAGTGCTCACCTGTCAGCTCAGGTGTTTCAGTGCTCACCTGTCTGTTCAGGTGTTTCAGTGCTCACCTGTCTGTTCAGGTGTTTCAGGTACATGCCACAGGCTCTGCAGAAAGCTTCCAGCAGCAGGCCGAACCGGCGGGACACCGTCTTATTGTGCATCTCAGACCTGTGACAACATTAAACCTTCATCTGGGACCACAAATCCACCTCAGGTTCACAGGAGGAGACAAAAACAAACTCTACACTCACTTGAGATGCCAAAAGAAGAAGTGTCCGATCCTCTGATTGGTCAGAGCTTTCTTGATCAGGAAGCGAGCCAGAGGATTGTCCAGGTACATCTCATACTTCAACACCTGTGAACACACAGTTTAGATTAATTTTAATAATCACATGTAAACACAAAACAAAAACGATGTTTACAGTGGAAACCTGTGATAAATAACATGAACATTAAATAAATCTATAGATTTTGTGTCTTGTTGTGTTCAGACCTTTATAAATACAGTGACAGGCTCCATATATGTTGTTATAAACTTCACAAACCAGTAAAACAGCTGAAATTACAGGGTTTCCACAGACAGAAGGGGGTTCTGGGTAATGGTTGGTCCCAGCCTCTAACTGGTTCATTCTACTTGAACAACCATAAAAATGTAATGGAAACATGGAAACATATTTAATTGACGTCCACACATGAAGCTGGAACACGATTCCATCTTCACAAATTATTTTTTGGTTTATTATTCCAGGTTTTTGTTCTCACAGACCTGATCCTTATTGTCCTATTAACCTGCAGCCTGTATTTCTATCACGTCATTTAAAGTTGTCTTAAAAAGTCTTAACTGGTTTGTACCTGTGGAGACTGAATTAGCAGAGAAGATACTGATGTTCTGTCTGTTCCTGCACATGATGACTCACACTTTAAAATGCACCTGCATTATTTTGCATTTTGTGGCTTACAGTCGAAATAAAGACTAAAAAAGACTATTATGAAAACATTTCTTCAGTTAGGCACATTCTCATTGATCAATTGTATTAAAATATCATCTTGTCTCGTTCATGTGAAGCCAATATTGTGCATCATTGGTCTCAAGCTGAGGAGGTGGTGAAATAAACCTGGACCAGAAGTTATAACGTACCTGCACGAGCTGCAGCAGGTACTGTGACAGCTTGTCGTCCGACAGGCCCTGCACCAGGCAGCGCAGGGCAAACTCTCTGACCATTGGATCAGGAAAGTTACAGTCCAGCAGCTCCAGAGCCGACTCCGGCTCCATCAGAGGCCACTCCTTCAACAAACAGTACATCTGAGGAGGAGGAGGAGGAGGAGGAGACAGGTGAACGAAGACACAAATCATTAATGGAAGAAATTCTGATGTGATGTTTGTACCTGGGACACTTCGTCTCTCGAGTTCCATTTGACTGACAGAAGCAGCTTAGGAAGAGACTCTGGGATGTTTACACAGTAATGTCTGTAGAGACAGAGACAGGTGTGGTCAGGAAAAGACGTGGACACATGAGAGACAGACAGGTGTAGAGAGGGACAGACATATGGACACAAGTGAGGACAGTATAATCAGCTCTTTGAGTCCATCTGTATAAAAATTAATCAAATTAAACCCTGTCCCTTACCTGTGCCTTTACATTAAGCCCCGCCCTTTACCTGTGCCTCCACAGGAAGTCCTTCTCCTGCTCCGAGAGCTCATACAGAGGATCTTTAGAGCAGACAGAACGAAGCTGCTCAACATCAGCAGCTGAAACGCTGCTGTCACAAGCCAGACGGCTGCTCTGAGACAGGAGGACAGTCGGAGGAGAGACAGACAGGAAGACAGGTGGAGGAGAGACAGACAGGAGGACAGGCGGAGGAGAGACAGACAGGAGGACAGGCGGAGGAGAGACAGGCAGGAGGACAGGTGGAGGAGAGACAGACAGGAGGACAGGTGGAGGAGAGACAGACAGGAGGACAGGTGGAGGAGAGACAGGCAGGAGGACAGGTGGAGGAGAGACAGACAGGAGGACAGGTGGAGGAGAGACAGACAGGAGGACAGGAGGAGGAGAGACAGGCAGGAGGACAGGTGGAGGAGAGACAGACAGGAGGACAGGAGGAGGAGAGACAGGCAGGAGGACAGGCGGAGGAGAGACAGGAAGACAGGCGGAGGAGAGACAGACAGGAGGACAGGTGGAGGAGAGACAGACAGGAGGACAGGTGGAGGAGAGACAGACAGGAGGACAGGAGGAGGAGAGACAGGCAGGAGGACAGGTGGAGGAGAGACAGACAGGAGGACAGGTGGAGGAGAGACAGACAGGAGGACAGGAGGAGGAGAGACAGGCAGGAGGACAGGTGGAGGAGAGACAGGCAGGAGGACAGGAGGAAGAGAGACAGGCAGGAGGACAGGTGGAGGAGAGACAGGAAGACAGGCAGAGGAGAGACAGACAGGAAGACAGGAGGAAGAGAGAGGCAGGAGGACAGGAGGAGGAGAGAGACAGGAGGGCAGGAGGAAGAGAGACAGGCAGGCAGGAGGAAGAGAGACAGGCAGGAGGACAGGTGGAGGAGAGACAGACAGGAGGACAGGTGGAGGAGAGACAGACAGGAGGACAGGAGGAGGAGAGACAGGCAGGAGGACAGGTGGAGGAGAGACAGGCAGGAGGACAGGTGGAGGAGAGACAGGCAGGAGGACAGGTGGAGGAGAGACAGACAGGAGGACAGGTGGAGGAGAGACAGACAGGAGGACAGGAGGAGGAGAGACAGGCAGGAGGACAGGTGGAGGAGAGACAGACAGGAGGACAGGAGGAGGAGAGACAGGCAGGAGGACAGGTGGAGGAGAGACAGGAAGACAGGCGGAGGAGAGACAGACAGGAGGACAGGCGGAGGAGAGACAGACAGGAAGACAGGTGGAGGAGAGACAGACAGGAGGACAGGCGGAGGAGAGACAGACAGGAGGACAGGTGGAGGAGAGACAGGCAGGAGGACAGGTGGAGGAGAGACAGACAGGAGGACAGGAGGAGGAGAGACAGGCAGGAGGACAGGTGGAGGAGAGACAGGAAGACAGGCGGAGGAGAGACAGACAGGAGGACAGGCGGAGGAGAGACAGACAGGAAGACAGGCGGAGGAGAGACAGACAGGAGGACAGGCGGAGGAGAGACAGACAGGAGGACAGGTGGAGGAGAGACAGACAGGAGGACAGGAGGAGGAGAGACAGGCAGGAGGACAGGCGGAGGAGAGACAGACAGGAGGACAGGTGGAGGAGAGACAGACAGGAGGACAGGCGGAGGAGAGACAGACAGGAAGACAGGTGGAGGAGAGACAGACAGGAGGACAGGCGGAGGAGAGACAGACAGGAGGACAGGTGGAGGAGAGACAGACAGGAGGACAGGAGGAGGAGAGACAGGCAGGAGGACAGGTGGAGGAGAGACAGACAGGAGGACAGGTGGAGGAGAGACAGACAGGAGGACAGGAGGAGGAGAGACAGGCAGGAGGACAGGTGGAGGAGAGACAGGAAGACAGGCGGAGGAGAGACAGACAGGAGGACAGGTGGAGGAGAGACAGACAGGAGGACAGGTGGAGGAGAGACAGACAGGAGGACAGGAGGAGGAGAGACAGGCAGGAGGACAGGTGGAGGAGAGACAGACAGGAGGACAGGTGGAGGAGAGACAGACAGGAGGACAGGAGGAGGAGAGACAGGCAGGAGGACAGGTGGAGGAGAGACAGACAGGAGGACAGGAGGAAGAGAGACAGGCAGGAGGACAGGTGGAGGAGAGACAGGAAGACAGGCAGAGGAGAGACAGACAGGAAGACAGGAGGAAGAGAGAGGCAGGAGGACAGGAGGAGGAGAGAGACAGGAGGGCAGGAGGAAGAGAGACAGGCAGGCAGGAGGAAGAGAGACAGGCAGGAGGACAGGTGGAGGAGAGACAGACAGGAGGACAGGTGGAGGAGAGACAGACAGGAGGACAGGTGGAGCAGAGACAGACAGGAGGACAGGTGGAGCAGAGACAGGCAGGAGGACAGGTGGAGGAGAGACAGACAGGAGGACAGGTGGAGCAGAGACAGGCAGGAGGACAGGTGGAGGAGAGAGACAAGAGGGCAGGAGGACAGGTGGAGCAGAGACAGGCAGGTGGTGAGGACCAGTGTGTATGTGACCAGTCCACAGCAGTAGCTGTGTGTTACCAGTAAGTGTATAAATGTACTTACTGGTAACAAGTTAATATATTCATATATATCTGGATAAAGACGGTACCAGTCCATGGCAGTAGTTGTAGCCCAGCTCTCTGCTGATGGTCCAGTTCGCGTGCTCCTCGATCTGCTGCTCGTCAGGAAACACCACTGTCTGATTAAACCAGGAGAACTCCAGCTCCACACAGGGGGTCTCCTACAGGGGGCGGGACCCGCACTTGGTTATTATTCAGCTCAATGTCAATGCTTCATCATGACAGACAGGTAAAGAGACAGACAGCTAGGTACAGGTGTTGGGTACCTTGTTGGGATTTGAGCCTGCAACTCCAATGGGATTAAGAAGGTCCTCAAGTCCGTGAGGGACAGGCCAAAGACTGAGAGCCACTTTACCAGAAACCAGAATGTCGGTGTAGTCAAACAGGTTGACGTTCCCCCAGGCCAGAGGACAGTGCTCCTGACGGACACACAGGTGAGACAGGTTCAGTCATTCTGTCATTAATTACTTCATATGTTCCCTTCTCTCCTTCCTCTGCTACCTCCTTGGCTCCTTTCCTGCCCTTCACAGAGCAGATGGACAGGCAGAGTCTGGCCGAACGGGGGAGGTCGGCCAGATAGATGTCATAGGTCAGCCACTCATTCCACCTGCAGACAGACAGGCAGAGAGGGAGAGACAGGTCTTAAGAAACAAACAGGTAGAGAGACAGGATATCAAAAGAACAGGTGAGACTCAGCGTTACCTGGGGTTGGAGCAGGGGACTCTCTGTGTGTTGACGTTGTCACAGAGCGGCTCTCCACCGTGATAGATACCTGTCCTCACATAGATCTACACAACGAGATGTAAATATTAGATTAAAGGTAACGTTGAATATCACATGAACTTTCTTTCATGTGCCTTAATCACTGCTCTGTAAATGTCCCCACTGTAGGACATCATTATCAAACATGTTAAATATAATATTGAAGCAGCACCGTGATACAGCCACCTCACAGCAGCAGGTTATGGGTCTGAACCCAGGTGGACCCGGGGCCTTTCTGTGTGGAGTCTGCATGTTGTCCCTGTGCCTGTGTGGGTTTTCTCCTCCCACAGTCCAAACACATGCAGGTCAGGATTAGGGTCTGAACCCAGGTGGACCCGGGGCCTTTCTGTGTGGAGTCTGCATGTTGTCCCTGTGTCTGTGTGGGTTTTCTCCTCCCACAGTCCAAACACATGCAGGTCAGGATTAGGGTCTGAACCCAGGTGGACCCGGGGCCTTTCTGTGTGGAGTCTGCATGTTGTCCCTGTGTCTGTGTGGGTTTTCTCCTCCCACAGTCCAAACACATGCAGGTCAGGATTAGGGTCTGAACCCAGGTGGACCCGGGGCCTTTCTGTGTGGAGTCTGCATGTTGTCCCTGTGTCTGTGTGGGTTTTCTCCTCCCACAGTCCAAACTCATGCAGGTCAGGATTAGGGTCTGAACCCAGGTGGACCCGGGGCCTTTCTGTGTGGAGTCTGCATGTTGTCCCTGTGTCTGTGTGGGTTTTCTCCTCCCACAGTCCAAACACATGCAGGTCAGGATTAGGGTCTGAACCCAGGTGGACCCGGGGCCTTTCTGTGTGGAGTCTGCATGTTGTCCCTGTGTCTGTGTGGGTTTTCTCCTCCCACAGTCCAAACGGTTGGTGACTAAATTGTGAGTCAGTGTGTGTCTCTGTGTCAGCTCTGTGACTGGCTGCTGATCTGTCCGAGGGGACCCGCCTCTCACCCATTGCATGCTGGGATTACTATTGTTAAACACAGTGTCAGACACAACATTCACAGCGAGAAATAAAGAACAAACTCAAACCTTGTCGATGTCTCTGATGTTCACGTTGACGTAGGTGGCACACAGGAGTCGGACCCTAAGCAGAGTGTTAAAGGCCCACAGAGATCGGGGAGGGGGTCCGTCACCTCCTCCTGGACAGGGAGAGGGCTGAGGGGTCCGCCGACTGAAACACAAACAGTACACATCATCTACCTGCGCAGTACAACTGTACAGGATTCTGGCTCAGCCCTCTATCCTGGACAGTACAGCTGCTGTGCTTGCAGCTCCACAGGTGGACCGAACAGACAAAAAAACTTTATTGTCATTGCACAGGAAGTGCAACAAAATTTGATGTGGATCCTGAACAAGAAATAATCCTCATAAAATATCCTCATAATAAAAATATCCTTTTGTAAAACATGCTAATGCTCACAAAGACAGGCATTGCACATGATGTCCACAATGTAACTGTCCAACACCATATTGTCCTGTCATTGCAACAACAACTAGAGTGGGGGGGCAGAGTTGTGAGAGGGGGCTCTGGTAGTTGTTATTTGTCCCACTGCTGTTGTGTCATCAGCAAATTAGATTTTAGTCTTTGCTGGATGGTTGAACAGTCCTCTACCCCAGTCCTGTGTGCTCTATAGGCAAACTGGTTAGGATCGAGGTCACCAGGAAGACTGGCCCTGATATGGTTTAAGACTAAGCTCTGAAAGTATTTTGAGATAACGGGAGTGAGTGCTACGGGTCAATAGTCATTTAAACAGGTGATGTTAGTGTGTTTGGGCCTGAGAGGACAATGGTTGCTCTGAGACCGGGGGGAACAGCGGCCCGGCACAGTGAAAGGCCGAAAATGTCTGTGAATACCTCTGTTGGTTGGTTGGCACAGTCCTTAATCAGTCTTCCTGGAATCTCATCCGGGCCTCAGGCTTTCCAGGCGTACACAGAGCTGAGGGACAGTGCAGGTGCTACTCTGTTCTCAATTACTTATATGTCAAAATGTGCACAGAAGCGACTGAGCTCCAGACCTGCACTGTAGCTGTAGAAGGTACCTGGTTGCCCCTGTAGCTGGTCATGTGCTCAGTCACATACATGATGGATCTTTGTTCGTGAAGTGATTTTTTTTTTCCTTGCATACAGCTTTGACCTGCTTGATGCCCTTTTTCAGGTTGTGTCGGACTGGGCTGTCCCCCGATCTGAGCGCTGCATTACGTTCAGTCAGGGACTGGACCTCTTTAGTCATTCAGGGCTTCCTGTTTGGGAAAACTCGGATGTGCCTATTGATGGTCACATTTTCAGTGCAGGTCCAGATGTATCGGAGAACAGTGGTGGTATAAGTCTATGTTCTATTTGTAAGTATGTTGGAAGTGGTCCTGAAGCTGTAGAGCCCAGACTACAACGGTTTTTGTGATGGGTTCCAGTCTCTCAATAATGAGGCTGTAAATTGGTGTTAACAGCAGTGACAAGTGGTCAGACTGAGATGAGACAGAGCTCCAGGACTGCTCTGACTGCAGACTGGACTGTCTTCAGGCCTCTGATACTGTGACATCAAACATCAGCTTCTGTGCCCACAAAGACCCTGGTTCACAGTAAAGCTCAGGCAGCTTCATCGTGCTGAGGAGGAGGAGGAGGAGGAGGAGGAGGAGGAGGAGGAGGAGGAGGAGCTCCTCCATTTAGAGCCACAGTACCAGAGTCACAATCCTTATACTGAAAATGTCCCTGGCAATAAAGACAATGCTGATTGGCTGCTATACCTGTAAGAAGGTGTGACGAAGCCAGAAGCAGGAAGCTGAGAGTACAGACTGTCTTTGGAGACCAGCATCAGGTGAGGAAGACGACCCATTATGATACAGGAGCGGATGTACTGAGACAGGTGGACAGACAGGTAGTGAGTGAGACATGTTGTACTTGTCCATGAAACTTTCTCAGAGTGAAGCTCTTACCTTGTACTGACTGAGAGGATACTTCTCCAAAAGGTACTCGTCACAGCCACACACCTGAGGACACAGGTAGGCAGACAAGACAGGTGAGACACAGACAGACAGACAGGTGAGGTAGACAAACGTGAAACAGACAGGTGAGGCAGACAGGTGTACCTTCAGGATGTACTGGCCCTGGTACTCCTGGACACAGAGGTGGAGCTGTTGAGGTGAAAGGTGCATCGATCGGCTTTTCTTCCTGATGGACTCTGCGATCAGCTGCTCAGGTAAGCTGTCATGACTTACCTGTTCACAAACACAGTCAGGCAGGTACAGATTCTTTAGCCTCGTTTATCTGCCAAGTGACCACAGGTTTTGTCCAACCTATTCTCTGGATTTCACCCAGGGTTCAGGTTTTGCTGCCCCTCAGTGGTTCCTGGGTTGAGGTTTTACTGCGACAGCAGCTTCAGCTTCGTTTTACAGGTCTGTCATTTCATTTAGTGAAAAACTACGAGAGATGGACGGATTATTTATCTCACGGTCCAATAAATATTCCCCTTTAAGATCTTCCACATTATGCAGCTGTTTATAAAATTAAACCTTTAAATGAAAGTGTTTTTATTTGTCCAGACAACCAGAAAGCAACCAGAACTCCAGTTCTGACCCGGGTCCTACTTTGTGCCAGTTTGAGAGAATCTGATGAAACAAAGTTTTCAGCACATTAACACAATAAACACCAAACAATAAACATCCCAAAACTATTTTAAATCTACAAGATCAACGAGTGAAACTGTGCAGGGACTGGATCAGTCAGAACCAGATGTCGTGTTAATATTACATTTGTTCTACACTCGTACAGAACAAATCTGTTCCACAGCAGAACCTCTGTGATGGTAAATAAAGGACACCTACACGGTTTCTGTGGACCTGAACTGACCAGGTGCTTTTGGGTCCATTCAAACTCACTGAAGATGCTGAAATGAGTCACTGTGGTCAATAAAAGAGAATCAGCAGAATATTAAACTGTGGAGTTTCAGGTAGTTTCAGTTTTACCTTGAGGGTGTATTTCTGTTTGGAGTTGGACGGAGACACAATCACCCAGATGGACACGATGAGTCTCCCTGCAGAGAGACAGGTACAGGCACAGGTAGAACATCATGTCACCTCAGCTTGATGTTTTCTAGACAGATCCAGTGACTCAAACACAGTAGTTGAGTACAGGGTACACAGATTAGATTCTGCTTGTCTGAGCTGTCCTGAGACCAGGACTGACGTCTAACAGGGAGACTACCTTTGTCCAGTTTACTGGAGATGTGCTGGGGGAGTTGGGGGCTGGACTCCACGTTGGGGGGGTAGACATAAAGCGCCTGGCTGTGGGCCCCGCCCCCCTCCCGCTCTTCCATGGCCTCTCTGCACACGCTCAGTATAGTCCGGCGGAAGTCCTGAATCTCAGGGTCCTTCATCATCTCAAACTCACAGACCGGCATCCCGATGGCAAATCCTGCAGACAGGGAGGTTGTTAGTGTGGAAGGACGGATGGAACTCTGGGAAATGGAGTTTAATTTTTGCTGACGTCACAGGATGACCATCATTGTTCAATGACTGACCAATCACTGTCAAGACAATCGATCAGACGTTTGATGTTGAATGATCCCTCGGTAGCTGGTCCTCGTTAATACTGTTTAGACCCCTGCTTAAGTCAATATGCTCCTTTTGGGTCTGGCCAGAGGAACCCAACTCTAGGCCCTGGTTGGCACATATTTGACCCAAAATATCTTCATGTGAAGGAAACAGCTTAGTCCCTCTGCCTATACTGGACTCATAATGGACTACTCTGACAACCAGACCCTGCTTAGACCTGTTGGCACTATTTCAACTGGCATCCTTTGGCCTGGTTTGGAACTGCAGTGGACCAGCTTTGCTCTCTTAGGTACTTTTTCAGAACCACTACAGTCCACTCTGGCTTGGAAACTTGGTTTTGTCTGAACTGGTTTGGAAGCAGCTCAAAGGATTCTGTCCATTTTCCATCCTGTACTGGAACTATCCTCTTTAGCCCAGACCAGCCCCATAAAGGGACCAGTTTATGGTGAGAATTTTGGGTCTTTGGTTCCACAGATCTGGCCGATGTTGGATGATGAGGTGTTGGTAACCGACCAACGGTGGTGCAGACATTTAAAGACAGGTGATGACACGTTGATGCAGGTGTGTCTCACCTATCTCTCTGTTCAGGATCTTCTCCTCTCGGTTGCCCAGCGGCTCGATGACCTTCAGGATCGGGTGAAACAGTCGGAGGTCGCACAGTCGCCTCGTCTCATCGTAAAACTCCTCCCTCTCCGCCTCCTGGGTCACACCCACAAATATGTAACATGACTCCTCCTGGCCAATCAGAGAGCAGAGATTAATCCCACCGTTTATCATGGGTGGACGAGGTCCAAAGTCAGACTGAGTCTACCTGCAGCAGGTGGTGCAGCGGGTACTTCCTGGCCTCAGCGAAGAGCTGCTGCTTGATGCTGATGAGAGGAGTTTCTCTGAGACACTCCAGACTGACCATCATCCCTGAGACATCGGAGAATAAAATCAGAATAAAAACGGAATAGAATCAGGTCAGATCAGAGAATACACAGTAGAAGAGAATAAAATTAATAAATTAAATTAATACAATAACACAGATTCACCATTAGGTAGGCAGCAGTCCACCAGGATGCGGGGGGGCATCAGGTGGAGCCCCCACAGTTCTCCTGATGACGGCCTGGGAGTCATAACCACCAATCACAAGCTGTCCCAGCTCAGCACTGGGCTACCTGGACAGGTAGAGACACAGGGGAAACCACAGAGGTTGACAGTCCAGAACAAACCTACATAGTCAAGCTACACACTGGTGGTTTTATCTGCACATGGTGTCCATGAACCCAGACTGGAACAGAACAACTGGTCCAAATTGTGCGTAGGTGTGAATGTGAGTGTGTGTCAGCCCTGTGATAGACCCCGCCTCTCACCCACTGCATGCTGGGATTGGCTCCAATCCCCCCCGCCCTGGATTACATACAGAGGATGGCTAGATGAACCTGACCTTAACTGAAACCCACTTGACCCTTTTCAGTCCAGTTCTCCAGCCCCAGTACCCTGTTCCTCTTAGAGTCCCATTATGGTCAGTTCAGAGAGAAAAGCTTCATCTGAAATAATAATGTTTTTACCTGAGTGAATCTGGAGTTTATTAACTATTATTAGTAATTAACTAAAACACAGAAATTACAACCAGATTATCTTCATCATCTTCATATTGTTCACTAAAATGGTTTTAGGTTTTAGTCTCATGCCTGAGGTTCTCCGGTTCTGTAGGGTTAGGGTATCTGTATGTTAACCATCTTAACAAAACAAAATTAAATATTTAATATAAATATTAAATCATTCACAGGAATGTGTTTGTTTTTTTGTTTGCAAAAAAACTTAAATACATGCAAAAAAATAGAAATTGCAGATTTCAGTAAATATTTAATCACATTTAAGTGAAAAAATTAATCAAACTACTGAAAACAAATTTTTCAGAGCTGAGATTTAGAATAAAACTAAATAATTTCATGTTATAACTTAAAACATGTTTTTAAAAGAACGGTGGAAAAATGCATTTTGATGTTTTCTTTTTGTGCATTTATGTGAAAGTTATTTACATTTTTATTTGTGTTTATTTGTTTGTGTTTATTTTAAATTGTATTTTATGTCTCTTCTTTCATGTCCACACGTCTTTGTTTTGTCGACGCGTCAAACAAAGAAAGTAGGACACAGCGTCGTCTCACACACACACACACACACACACACACACAATGCTGCTTTTGTCTGAGTGTCACAGTGTGTGTGTGTGTGTGTGTGTGTGTGTGTGTGTGTGTGTGTGTGTGTGAGACGACGCTGTGTCCTTCAGTTATTTTCCTGCTGATTTAAAGGAGCAGACCGTGACCAACTCAAAGCTTTTAGTTTCAGTTTAACTTTATTACTTTGTCTAATTTTTAATATTTTGAGGATTCTGGAGTAGTACCCTAACAGAATAAACAGTATATTTAAAATACTTCAAGGATAATAATATACAATATTTCTACAAGAAATTTGAAAGAAATCACAGTATTTCTAGAAGCTCTGATATTTAACAGACAATAATGATAAGTGATATTTAAGATGTATATTTACTAATAACATTTAATAACATAGTGACATTTAAATATTCAAGTCATTTAAAAATAACGTCAAATAAATTTGTCACATTTGAAGAAAGAAAAAACTGAAATAAACAGAATCTGTTTCTCTTGTTATGTTGCATTAAGGTTATTCTCACAATGTTTAACAAACCACACCATGTTTGTTCAGTTTGTCTGAAACAACAACAACAGAAGTGACTGATGTCTGTTTGTTTACATTTGCCAAGTAAACAGGAAGATGTTTCCTGGAGTCACTACCTGTCAGGTGTTCTCACAGTTTATCAACATCTCTATCTCAAACTGATACTGATCAATTAAAGTATTAATACTGATATCACCCCGTCTTTTTGGCTCCTCCCCTCATGACCTCAGACAATGATACGGTTGCCATGACAACAGCAGTGGGAGCATCTCAGAAATGAAACCGGAGCAAAAAACTGAAAAACTGAGACTTTGTTCTCACCTGAGCTCAAGACTGTTGGTCCAGCAGCAGGTGGCTCTGGTCATACCTGTCTGTCTGTCTCACCTGTCTGTATCTCTTTGTCTCGGTTCACGTATGAACCGGAGCATCTGTCAGTCTCCACCCGCCACTGGTTTTCTGTTGGACACAAAGAGACAGAGTCTGTCATAACCGAACGGAGACCTGTCTGATCACCTGACTGTGTCTGATCACCTGACCGTGTCTGATCACCTGTCTGTCTGTTCCTGCAGCCGTGGGCATCATCAGCACAGATGCCGCTGATCACTGGGACCAGAACAATGTGCTGGGGGAGGACTAACCCTAACCCTCATACTGAACCCCCCCCCCCTTCTTAAAGGGGCAGCAGCCTTACACAGACTGGAGGAGGAGGAGATGGGAGGTCTCACTCTGTCACAGATATAAATTAATATTTTTATCATCTCAGTGGAGCCTCTGAGTATCACTGTACACACTTTCTAAAATACACATGATACTGCAGTATTTCCTGGAGCTGTACTCATAGATTACTCAGGACTAATGAACTCAGTCCTTCTGAGGTCTTGGCTTGTCCTGGACTTTAATTAGGCCTAATCTGTCACATAAAGGTTTAACCTCAGAGTGAGACCTCTACTCACACCATCTCTGTTTCCTCTGTCAGGCTTGAATCCTTTAACAGGGTCCTGAGGTCTTTGAAAAGGTTCTTGGGCTGGTGAAAGGGTCCCTGAGGTTCTACCAGAAATGCCTGGCATCTTTGAGAAGGTTCCAGGGTTCCTTGATACTGTTTAGGAGCCTCTAAAGATGTCTCATGGGCCTGCGAGGGGTTTCCAGAAATCCTTGAAGTTGTTCCTGAGGTTTTGTGGATGTGGTCCTGGATGGGCTTTTCAAAATCCTGGAAATCTTGCTGGGATCATTAATAGACTTGAGTTTGTCACAGTCAACTGAGGTTTCAAAATGCAAACACCAGGTGTTGGATGTTACCTAAACTGCACATCACTAGACCATGGTCCTGTTGCTATGGTTACCTGTACTTTGATTTATGTTGGCCAATCAGAAAACAGGGATTTTAAAACTAAAATACACAGTATTACTACACAAACTACTACACAAACGCAGTAACAGATTTAATCCTGTTTTTGTTTTTCAGATTTTGTTTACACCACAGAGTGTGAGTGTGTGTGTGTGTGTGTGTGTGTGTGTGTGTGTAGTGGATTAAGGATTAAAGCGTTTCCTCTTCTCACTGCATCTGTTTCTGTCCACACCCCTGACGGTGTGAGCAGCGTATCCCATCATGCACCTCTGCACTCAGTCAGTGAATAAATAAACCATGTTAACATTAAAATGCAGTTTATCGGTTTATGCATTTAACAAATAACGTAAATAAGTGAATCATGTATGACGAGTAGTTTTACTGTAGTTACTGTGTATGTACAGATGTAACATGAGAGAAAAACTGATGAAAGTAAAAACCTCAAACTGAGTAAAACAGAGACATAAAACAGACCTGATTCACCTCCGACCGCCGATTCTTCTTCTACTCTTCATGTTTTTCAGTTCACTGAAACAACAACTCTGCTTCCTGTGGACAATCATTTCCTGTTTCCTAACTCCTCCCTCCCTTCTCTACTTCCTCATTTCCTTTTCTACCACCTCCTCTTTTGGGCAAAGTCCAGTCCCATTTGCTGCTCCTCCTCAGGACCAAGACAGGAGGTCACTCTGGAGTCAGGGGTCTGTGGGGGGGGCACCACAGTTCGAGCTCCTGGAGCCTCGAGCCAACAGTTGTGTCCACTGAGATTTTATACTAAACAAAAATACTAAAACTGATTAAAACGTGACAGATGTTAGAAAACTGTTACTGGGGTTAGGGTTAGTTCTGTGGGTCAGAACAGAACCAGTGACCAACAAGGCACTTGTGTCATGTTCTGTGTATGTTGTGTGTCAGAGCTCGCAGGATGTGGTTCTCCCTCTCCAGGTGTTGGTTCTTCTCCTGCAGGTCCTTGATTTGTTCCCTCAGAAGCTCGACCTCCTCCCGGACCGCCAGCATCAGGTGACTCTTTACCAGGTCCTACACACAACCACAGACACACACACACAACCACAGGTACACACACACAACCACAGACACACACACACAACCACAGACACACACACACAACCACAGGTACACACACACAACCACAGACACACACACACAACCACAGACACACACACACAACCACAGGCACACACACACAACCACAGGTACACACACACAACCACAGACAACAGATCAGTTTGTTGAGAAAGATCCAGTATAAAGTGCAGATGTCTCACTCAGTCACATCATGAGTCAGAACAGGTTTTCAATAAACTGATTATCACTACAAATCATTACAGATTATAACTACATGTATTTAATTATATCAAAATGCTGCACGATAAACACATAAGAGACAATAAATAGAACAGATTTAATCAATATCATCATAAGAATATTCTGATCAAAAAGAAACTGTCAAAATATTATCACTTCATGATAAAACAACAACCTGCACTGATTCACTGTAACATGATCAATAATTAATAAAATGCTGTTAAAGAGAAAAGTTTGTTTAAGAAGAAAGAATGATGTAACATCTGGTCTGTACTCAAAACGCTTCTATGGCAGAAAACTACAGTAGAATCAATAAAACTACAGTAGAATCAATAAAACTACAGTAGGATCAATACAACTACAGTAGAATCAATAAAACTACAGTAGAATCAATACAACTACAGTAGGATCAATACAACTACAGTAGGATCAATACAACTGCAGTAGGATCAATAAAACTACAGTAGAATCAATAAAACTACAGTAGAATCAATGAAACTACAGTAGGATAAAAAAAACTACAGTATAAATCAGACTTACCATGGCCTGCTCGATTTTGTTGTCAATGGTCATCAGACTGTTACTGGAAGAACTGCAAGACAGGTGAGACACAGGTGAGACAGGTGAGTCACAGGTGAAACAGGTGAGTCACAGGTGAAACAGGTGAGACACGGGTGAGACACAGATGAGACACAGATGAGACACAGATGAGACACTTCACATTTACAAACGTTTGAATCCGTTTTTCATTAGAAATCAGTCATCAATCTAAATAACAATCAATAATTAACCAATAAGTGATTTAATGCATGAGTCCTGATATATTGACATTTGTCCCCGCCCACTCTAATTTGTTGCTATGGTTACCTGTGACAGAACAATAGCAGTGATATCATGGCAGCCTCAGAGTCCTGCTCAGTGGGCGGAGCCCTAGCTGGGAGTGACCAATGAGGGTGAGTGGCAAGCGGGAGCACGGGATTCTGGGACTGGACTGGGGTTGGGGCTAACTGGGTCATGTGAGGCTGTGGGTGGTTAGTGGTTCTGGGTTGGGTCTCAATGACTGGATGAGTCTTCAAGGTTCTGGGTTTGGGCTCGAAGGTCGTTGGCCTGGCACCTGGCCAGGACTCCCTGACACCTGACCTCTGACCTTTGTTCTTTCTACCTCCCCGTAATGCAACAGGTGTGTCTGGTTGCTTGGCAACAAGTTGCAAAATTCTAAGGGGGAGTGGCGGGGTTGACGGAGGACGCCGCTGAGGACGAGGGACGGGGTCAGAGACGGGAGAAGACATTGAGCCTCTCAAGATGATTTTTTTCACACTACCAAACATTTCCGGCCAATCACAAGCCACCGTCAGACATGGCCCTCCAATCAGAGCTCAGCAGAACACGCTGACCAATCACAATCAATTAGGATGGTTCAGACTTTGGATCTCATTAAGTCCTTTGTCCATCACACCATCTCATTTAAATGTGTTCCACTTTAAGGTTCCACATTAACATCCAGACTCTGTAGGCCCTCAGGGGTGACATTCCACATTGAAATGTCTCGAAGTCCAGACTCTTCACTGTCCAACAGTCGGGCCCTGTCCCTCATTAAAGTCCTTGTTAATGTCCAGGCTTTATGTTGTCCTTCGGTTAAATCTTCTGAGCCTCATTCAGTTTTGTTCCTCGTTAGTCTCCAATTTCACATTAAGGTCCCACGTTAATGTCTCAGTCTCATTTTAATCTGTGACGTCCATCATTTAAGTCCAGACTATTCGCTGTCCCACATGATGATTCACACAATCATTTCCTCTGTTAATCTGTGATTGGCTGGTTTTCTGTGCCCTCACAGGTCCTAATCAAAGATCCCTGGTCCAATCAGAAGTGCATCCCAGTGTGTCCAGATGTGACTCTTGAATCCACTGAAAGACCTCAGGTTTTCATGTAGACCAGTCTTCTCTCCCACACGCGCGCTCACTAGCTGCTCTCCGATTGGCTGCTGTCTCATTCCAGCTCCCGCCCACTCACCGTGTCGGCCAACAGGATCAGAGCAGTTGAACTCTGGTGCCCACCAACAAACAAAGCTTCATTCATTCACACAGACCTGGTCTGGGAGCAGCTTCTGGCTTCATGAAAACAACCATGAGTAAAGTGGAAGTTTGACATGTGACTTTATCTTCACCTGGGCTCATCTGCAGGATGTGTGACACCACAGCTGCAGTAGTCTGGAGCCAATCAGGGCTCAGTATGAAAGTGGCAAACAGGAAACTATAGAAATTCATAGATTCTAGATTTTGACATTGAGCTGGAGGAGAGTTTTTTTTGTTTGTTTGTTTTTACTGTTGACGTGTTTATTATTGTGAGCACAGCTTCATGCAAAAACTCCTCTGGTTAATCAGCTGACAGTATAATGTGTGTGTTCTGATCACTCAACTGGAAAAAGGTGGCCTGCCATCTCCAGGCCAGGGGAGAGATCCTGCCTCAAGTGGAGGTGTTTAAGTATCTCGGGGTCTTGTTCACGAGTGAGGGAAGGACGGAACGCGAGACTGACAGACGGATCGGGGCATCGGCAGCAGCTAAACGTCTGCTGGGATTCTGGTTTAAAACTAACATCTCAGCCCAAAAACACCACACAGGTAAACATAAACACCACACAGGTAAACATAAACACCACACAGGTAAACATAAACGCCACAGGTAAACATAAACGCCACACAGGTAAACATAAACGCCACACAGGTAAACATAAACGCCACACAGGGAAACATAAACGCCACACAGGGAAACATAAACGCCACACAGGTAAACATAAACGCCACACAGGTAAACATAAACGCCACACAGGGAAACATAAACACCACACAGGTAAACATAAACACCACACAGGTAAACATAAACGCCACAGGTAAACATAAACGCCACAGGTAAACATAAACGCCACACAGGTAAACATAAACGCCACACAGGTAAACATAAACGCCACACAGGTAAACATAAACGCCACACAGGGAAACATAAACGCCACACAGGTAAACATAAACGCCACACAGGTAAACATAAACATAAACGCCACACAGGTAAACATAAACGCCACACAGGTAAACATAAACGCCACAGGTAAACATAAACGCCACACAGGTAAACATAAACACCACAGGTAAACAAAAACACTACACATGTAAACATAAACACCACACAGGTAAACATAAACACCACACGTAAACATAAACACCACACAGGTAAACATAAACACCACACAGGTAAACATAAACGCCACAGGTAAACATAAACGCCACAGGTAAACATAAACGCCACACAGGTAAACATAAACGCCACACAGGGAAACATAAACGCCACACAGGGAAACATAAACGCCACACAGGTAAACATAAACGCCACACAGGTAAACATAAACGCCACAGGTAAACATAAACGCCACACAGGTAAACATAAACACCACAGGTAAACAAAAACACTACACATGTAAACATAAACACCACACAGGTAAACATAAACACCACAGGTAAACATAAACACCACAGGTAAACATAAACACCACAGGTAAACATAAACACCACAGGTAAACATAAACACCACACAGGTAAACAAAACAAAAACAGAAGACAAATTCACCTTATGTCCCCTGGCAGATTAAAGATGACCTGGTCCAGACTGAAGGCAGCAGGAGTCTGAACAGGGGTCAGAGACTGATGGTACGATCCAGCAGGGGGGGAACTGGGCTGGGAGTGTGACAGTCTGAGGACAGACTGACAGACAGACAGGTCACATGTCAAAGGTTTTAAAGTCATTTGATTTCTTCTATTGTTTGCACGTTTGTGTTTACATACCTGTCCTGCGGTGTCGACATCCAATCGCGGAGGAGGCGGGTCACGTGGGCGGGCTGAAGCTATTGGAGGGGTGGAGTCTAAAGCCTGTGTTCTGATTTGCTGCTTATGGTCCAAGAGCCACATGTTGATTGGGCCTTGGGTTGGGGAGGGTGGGCCTTGGGTTGGGGAGGGTGGGCCACTGTGCAGAATAAGCCCCATCCCCTCCCTGCCTCTGATTGGATGAGTCAGCTGATGGGTGGTGGTCTGGGAACGGATCCCGTCCCTGTCTCTGTCCCAGCCAAAAACCTCTAATGACTCCAATGAGTGGGCGTGTCTCATGCTGTCCATTACCCTCCTGTACCCCGCCTCTTCCTGTCGCTCTGTAAAATCTGTGCACATCCATCGCCCCCGGTGATACGATTCACTCCGCCCACCACTTCTGGTCTTGCCCACCGCCAGCCTTACCACGCGAAACCTTGAGGACGACCCCATCCCTGAGGAGTCATGGGAGATGTATTTCCTCTTCAGAGAGGGTGTGGTCGGTTGGGAGGAGCTTCCCTGGCGGGTACAGGAGGAGGCCTGTGATTGGAGGACTGGCAGAATCATGCTGGGACCTGATTGGCCGCCTGGAGTTTTGTTCAAGTCTGAGGTCACACTGGTGATCTGGAAACCACTCCTCCTTTTGCCGCCACTCATCCTCTCACACACACACACGGCACCAGGGCTAAACTCTGAACCAGGTCTAAGGTCTGAACCAGGTCTAAACCTGTGTGGACCAGGTTTATGTCCTGAGTTTAGCTCTCACCACATCCTGTCTCTCTCTGCCTTGGAGTTACAGTCAGTGTCTGTCGCCCCAGAATTTTAGTCTCAGGCTCGTGTTCTTCTTCTTCTGTTTCCTGTTTCTTCAGTTCTGTCACAACGTGTTGAGTTCAGGTCCTGCAGGAATTTAACAACCTTTACCTTTACCGCTCTGCACTTTACTCCTGCACTCTGAGTATTTACATGTAGTACTGCCCTCCACATTAGTATTTGTCTATGTACTTTTTTAGATTCATGTATTTCAGAGTGTAGACGTGTTTTACTTTTTCTGTCATGATTAAAAAATTGTAAAAGCTAAAAAGGAAAAAACTGAAGTTTTTTCTTTGATCAATCATCATCTGTCTCTGACACCACTGAACATGAAACCGTAACTTACTGATCAATTATTCACATTAATGAGTGTAGCTATTGATCAGTAATTCATAATGAGTGTAGCTATTGATCAGTAATTCATCTTAGTGTTAATTTATTGATCAATAATTTGTATTAATGAGTTTGGTCCAGATGTTATTTTACATATTAGACCTAAATCACAAAGTCTGACGTCATAGTTTGACGTGTTACAATCAAATCATAAAACTTGTGACGTCAAGTAAGCAGGCGCTCACGTGCATATACTGACCTAGGGCGCGCTCCCGCCGCTCCTGAGCCTGATCCTGGTCCTCCGGTCCCGTCTCCCTTCGGTGACGTCACCACCGGGCCCCGTAGCAATCGGTCCGTTATACAAAACTGTGCAAAGCGCACGCGCACTAGCGGCTGAGCAGGCTGAAGCGACGGGAGCGCGCTCAGACTTTACAGAAAGTTTAACCAGGAAGTCTTCCAACTTCTTCTTCTACCTTTTCGTCCTGTGTTTGGTCCAACAAAGGTCTGGGCCGCAGCGGGAACTGAAAACAAAAACTCTTGTTCTCCTGTCACCGCCCTCCATCTTCTGCTGGTAAACTGCACGTGACTGTACAACAGCCAATCAGTGAGCAGCACCCACCTTCATCCTCCTCTTCCTCAGCTCCGGATCATCTGGACTCTGTACTGGACGTGAGCGAGCAAAGCGCGTGCACGTGTTTCTCCTGCGCTGCAAACAGTTAAATTAAGATATAGATTGTGCGCGCGCACTTTTGTGCATCTCTCATATACACATGTTCATACCTTACACACATGCACGTGCACACCGCGTGTATTAACGGTGCATGGAGCCCCCGCCCCGCGCTCACAGTATTTACCTAAAGAATTAAAATCACTTTTAGTCAATATGTTTATTGTTTAGTGTGTAGTGTGTAACTGATCGATAAACGATTAAATCTGCTCGTCTATAATCAAACCCATTATGATGTAATTTGAATAATAAACAGGTTGATTATTAACTCAAACATAATCACAGCCTGCGAGGAAAGTTCAATAAGCACAGCTTCACTTTGGCGTTTCAACGCTATAATAGTGTAAAGTACTTCAACGCTATAATAGTATAAAGTACTTCAACGCTATAATACTATAAAGTACTTCAACGCTATAATACTATAAAGTACTTCAACACTATAATAGTATAAAG
Organism: Mastacembelus armatus; assembly: GCF_900324485.2. Classification (NCBI taxonomy): domain Eukaryota; kingdom Metazoa; phylum Chordata; class Actinopteri; order Synbranchiformes; family Mastacembelidae; genus Mastacembelus; species Mastacembelus armatus. Next base: position 19,618,272 of record NC_046650.1, on the reverse strand, counting down.
TACTTCAACGCTATAATAGTATAAAGTACTTCAACGCTATAATAGTATAAAGTACTTCAACGCTATAATAGTATAAAGTACTTCAACGCTATAATAGTGTAAAGTACTACAACGCTATAATAGTATAAAGTACTTCAACGCTATAATAGTATAAAGTACTATTATCAGTATAGAATAAACATGTAACGTTCGTGTTTCTTGAGTCTGAACCAACTGATGTCATACAAATAATCTAAGTGTCCAAATCAACCAATCAGAGCGCTCGATCGGCTCTCCAACATCTTGTGTCCCTATGATGTCAGACTTCATAATGACCCACCTGTCAACCACCTGTTACATCATCATGTTTATTACACAGAAACAAGACTCGTCATTACAGACGCTGACCTTAAACGCACCGTGAATAGTCAGTTAGCATTCCTCATTTAAACACATGGACTCTTATAGCATTGTTAGCATTCCTATTTTAAATCGATGAGCAGCAAAAGCAGTCACCTTTCTATACCCGGGTCAGCTGACAGTCATGTCAAGGTCATGTGACATGTGTGATCATGCGAATGTGAGGCGTTGGTCCTGGCTGAGGCCGTAGGTGTGTTTATGCTGCTCGAACAGGTCCATCAGACTCTGCAGGTAAACTTTATGAAGACTCTCGATGTCCTCACTGCTCGGACTTGGAGTCTGTACGACCGAGATCGGCTTCCCCACTGAAACACAGAAAGAATCAGAGAGGAACAAAAAAGAAGATATGACAACAAACAGCTGTGACACCAATTTACACTAAAAACATCTGTAATTGTTAGAAAAACATTAGACAACATAAAGCTGCATTAATGACACAAGCTGCAGTCGTACCAATGGTGTGTATGGACGTCCTGTACGGTATGAGGCCAAAGCTGTACTGGAAAACTCCTCTGGCGTGAAACAGAGGCATCGCTATTCCCATGATGCTCTGCAGCCGGTTCTGTGGACACAGTGACATCCCATGTTAGCACCTTAGCACCAACCACCAACCATCAAATCGTGAGTGCAGGGGGAACAAACTAGCGTTCATTCAGCAGTCCAACTGCTTAGCATTAGCATGTGTTGACTTTAGAGGTAAGGCTATAGGGCTACCATCACACAGCTGTTCCCAAGCTGTTACCATGGTTACCAGAATTACACATCAAGGTTGCTAAATGGCGACTAAGATGACTTGATCGCTACCCTGTTGCTAAGGGGTTGCTATGGCACAATACATGGTTACTAGGTCCTTTATTAATGTCTGTGACTTAAAGTGTGTCGCACTGATGTTAAATCACAATTGATCAGTGGAGACATTGTCACTAAGGGACGGACGGGGACAGACGGTTTATGTTTTAAAGTGGTAACAATAATAAGTTAAAAGAAACACTAGTGACCTTATTACGTCACAACTACGTTAATTTAACTGGTGTGAGCTCTGACCTGCAGCTTCCTGAGAGAGGAGCCGGAGGGATTCTCCATCTGATCAAACAACTCGTTCTCTCCGAAAGAAAAGACGGGAACCAGCTGAGCTCTGCACACACAACCGGTAAAAACACACACAACATAAACACAGTAACAACACAAACACATATGCATGTATTGAGGTTAGCCCCGCCCCTTGATAAGCTCCACCCACCCGTGTTTCAGAGCCAGTTTGATGAAGCCCTTCCTGTTTCGTACCTGGAACAAAAAATATTTTCAGCCAAACTCAAAGTTCAGTCTGGAAATTAATGGAAAGTAAAAAATTTACCTCCACAATTCTTTAAAAGTTACACTTTATATGTAACACAGTAAAAACTATTTGATATTTTACATTCACCAGAAAACAGTTTTATGAAAGTGGATCTAAATCTGATTTACATGAAGAAAGTTTCCATGAGCTCAGGCTGCTGAACAACACTGATTAGATTTGAGTTCTTAAACAGAACCAGACCCGCTCCATGTTCCTGAGATACTGAACGTACCGACAGAACGTTCACTTTAATCAGAACGTGTCAACTTTTAATTGTGGCTCATTAATTCTTTCATTTTTAAGTGTGTGAGTCTTTATTTCATGATTTTCATACACGTCTATAAAATCTGTATGTGCTGTCACAGTTTAACTTCTTTCTTCCATTTCTGATGCAACACACCGACTCTGTTCCCTCTGAGACACTTCAAACATCTGTTCAGAGTTTTACACAACTGTAAGTCGCCAGGTGAACCTGAAACCCGGTGCAGGCTCAGGTGACCCCTGGCTGAAGTGTCACTGTGTGCTGGATTAAAATGTACCTGCAGTGTTAAAGCACCTGGACGAGCATCCAGAGCCTCTGGAGCTCCGCCCACTGCGATGACGGCCACGTTACCTCCTTCAGGACGACTGACCAGGTAGGACAGACTGGACTTACAGCTTGACACCAGACCTGCCACACAGGTGAGACACAGACAGGTACTGATTGTCTGTAATCCTGAAACTCACTAATCATCAGGTTAATAATTTATTCACATCAGTCAATTAAAATATTTCATTTTAACTGCAGATTATTTTGTTAAAAGACATTTGTGTGTAGACGAAGTCATGATCATCATCTAACATCAAAATAAAACTGGGTTTTAAACAATATCACAGCTGACATTAAAAAGTACTGCAGTATTATCAGAGAATACACACTAATACACACATGGACGGGGGGGGGGCAGCTCAAACTTTTCTCTGCTGCTGTTTTTATCTTTGCGTCTGGTGTCGAACATGTTCAGGGACAAAAAGATTCGTCTTTTTACTTTCACACTTTGTGGTTTGGTTTATGTTTATTGTCGTTTGCACACGTGAACATTTACCAAAAACAGACATGGGGACGAGTGAAAAACAGCAAATGTTCAAAACTGAAATAATTTTAGACCAAATACTAAAACAGGTAAAAAAAACAAAAACAATAAATAACAAGCTGCAGTGAAGTGAAGGTCAGTGAGCTCTGACAACCACAGTTTGACCATATGGTGTCACATGACCCTGTTCCCTGACACAGGTGAGTCCCTTTATGTCTGACACTGACCATCAAAGACCTGAGAGAGCAGAGTCGTCACTCTGAGCAGAAAACAGGAGACAGCTCTGTCTGAGCCACTGACACCGATTAGAGTCAAAGATGAAACACATGAACCCAGACGACCCTGCAGTTCGTTCAGGCAGCCAATCAGAAAGCAGCATTCTGCCTCCTCCTGCACTGAGCTGTAACAGTGTTGACTCACTGAACCCTGTTCTGGAAAGGTTCTGATGAAACCGCACAGTCACATTAAAGTCCGAACAAGTTTCATACACGATCAGACAAATCCAGTTTCGTAAAGTCAGTCAGACGAACTCTATCGACAGTTTCATCAGAAAACTCTGGTGTTTGGAAACATAAGGTCATGAGACCAAATCACTTTTGTTCTCTTTCTGTCCACCAAGAATCCCAAAACATCAGAACCACGTTTGGACCCAGTGCTGATCCAAATTCAAAACAATTGTTTATTACATTTAATTTTTATTAAACCTGAAAATTTGACATCAACATCTGATCATTTAAGGAAACAGACAGACAGGTAGGCAGACAGGTGTGTACCTCCACACATGATGTAGTCTCTGAAGAGCGGGACTCGGAACCAGAACGGCAGCATCAGCAGATGAGGCTTCAGTCCAGGAAACAGACGAGAAAAACCAGTCGCCTCCGTACAGAAGTTTCCAAAAGCGCCAGCTACCAGGACACCTGAGAGCCAGACAGGTGGACAGGGAGGTGGACAGGCTGAGACACACTGATACACAACATGTCCAAATGTGTGGACAGCTGAACGTTTCACAAACATACAGGTGTGTCCATGTTTCTGAGCCTTGTATTATTATTGTTGTTAGTGCTGACTTCCATAAAAAGGTCTCATTCAGGTAAAGGGACTCCTCTGAACCTGGACGTGTCCTGGGTCATGTTCAAACAGAAAAACAAACAACGATCAATTTATGTTTGTTTCACCTCTGAACACACGAGACGAGGCAGAAAGTGTGGACACGGAGCAGAGACGCTCCAGACGTGGAAACAAACGTTTGAATTAAACAACAAAATGAACCAACGTGACAAAGTAATTTCCTTTACAGGATCAATAAAGTACATCTGTCAATCAGTCAGTCCATCTATGCTGAAAGGAACAAACTGGGATGATAAAAAGTGGATCCACCACGAACAAGAAGAACATTAATAATTTACAGTTTAAATACAAACTGGACCCTGATCCAGTGAGTCCACTACCTCTGGTCAAGGATCAAGGGTCTGACTCCCATCATGCACCAACAAAACAAACTGCTCAGCCGCCAAATCCTCGTCTAAACACACAGGAGAGTCGGCCATTTTGAAACACAACCACACACCACCACAAACCAAACTGGGTCAAATGTGGACCAGGACTAAAGGTCCTCTTACCAAAACCAGGTCCCTGGTCCTGGATCAGCTCCAGCAACAGTGATTCATTTACTCAACTACAGAGACAGAAGCAGACAGGCCACAGCAGGACAGGTGAGCCGAGTCTACCTGAGGACCAGACTCCGCCCACCAGGCTTCTGCTCAGAAACATCAGACCTGAGATCATTTGTTTAATCCAAGTCCTGAACTGATGAAACTCAGAACTAACATAGTGAAAGTTTAAGGATCTTTACCAACTGAGAGTTAAAGTGTAAATTCAAGAGTTTGTCCCAAAAATGAAAACAAAAACAAAAAACTAACATTTATCAAACTGTCAGGTAAATAAATGATCAGGTGTTGTTCACTTTACAGTCAGACAGGTAAACACACAGGTAAACACACAAACAGGTGGACAGGTGTGTTTCTCACCATGGGGATGAAATCCAAAGACGTAGTTTTTCTTTGGATCCAGATCGATGGTTTTAACCAGCTGGAGACACAAATCAATAATCAGGTATTGATCATTGCGTATTAGCACTGATTGATCAGATTAATAGACCTGGTCTCACCGTTATAGGGAAGTAGTCCCTGAAGTACCCCCAGACTGTCCAGCTTCGGACCCAGTTTGACCTCCGACCCCCGCAGGTGGGCGTGTCCCAGTCCAACCACAGCCAACCAGCATAGAGCAGAGCCAGAATCCACCAATCAGAGAGAGCCAGGAGGACGAAGGCAGCCAGGCAGCACTGGGCTGACACACAGGTGAGAGACAGGTGTGTGTCTTGAGCATAATTACACCCAAATGAGGCCTTTGGTCAGTCCTCACAAATTTTCAGCCTCCTGTTTAAGGGCTAACACCTGGTTTCAGGTGAGAATCAGGTTTGGGGTTCGGGTGAGGACTAGAGTCGAGGGTCTAGGGAACACATTATGTCAAACATTGTCCTAATGAAGTCGTAATTACGAGTCTGTGCGTGTTACCTAGAGCCAGGAAAGAGAAGACCCACTGCAGGACCGCGGCGGTCTGCAGTCTCCTCCGTAGCGGGATGTTCAGCGGGGCGAACTCAATCTTCATGCCGGCGGTCGCACTCCTTGGCCCGGGTTGGAGCGCTGCGACCTCCCGGTGTCTCCTCCTGGAAGTTGTCGCTTGTCTTTATTGTCTGTCGCGCTCCTCGTGTTTCTGTCTGTGTCCACCAGTTTGTCTGTCGGTGTCTGTCGGTGCCTGTCCGGTCCTGCGGCTGGTAATAAAGTTGGTTTCCTGGTTAATTAACTACAAACATTAAAACCAACAAACCTTCTCTAAGTTAGACTCCAGCTTCTCTAACACGCTGTGCTCTTTCTGCTCCTGCGCATGCGTACCGGAACCTCCCACCTGGGTGGGTTTCTTTCAGCCAATCAGAGCTCGTGACGACACACGTCGAGAGCGTGCCCGGAGCAAGGCGCGTTCACGTCACTGAATCAGGTCGATTAAAACATATTAAAGTTAAATGTAGATATTTATGTTTAATGACAACGAAACAGAAAATCACAGATTTCATCACATCCAGTCTGATTGTTTTCAACTATGACATAAACATGTTAAAGCTGTTTGTTCTGGAAAATCAGATTTAACTTTAAAAAATAACAGTTCAGTCCATTTGTTTCTGATAAAATGTAAAAAGCAGCCAAATCACATGAAAAACAAAAAGGAACAAACAAATTTACAACATAATTATCATACAATTAAAAATAATAAAGCAAAGCGTCATAATTACTTTATATTGAATTGCCTGTGACTGATTTATTGTAATAATGAGGCCAAACTGTTGAAAACTGATGTTAGTTTATTAATAAATGACAGTCAGTTTCCACCCTGATTGTTAAATATTGTGAAATTCCTCTTTGACCTCAGTCGTTTCTCACTGAACTTTGTGAAACTGAACTTACACAACTCGACTGTGGAAACACACTTTTTGTTTGGTCTGTTTTTCACCAGCTCAGATGAACCATGTGGGATTTATCTGCTCACATGATGATGAATTAAAGTAAAATCTACAAACAGACTCAGGGTTTTAAAATCTAAGGTAAACAAATGTTTTACTTGTTTCTGTTAACAACAGACAACCCAGGCTGCTGATACACAGAATATGTGAATTTTAATGAAGCATAATTAAATAAATGTCCTCTGACAGGAAACGTCACCTCACAGCGTCTTGTACAGGTGTGGAAACCAGATGTTTCAGATATGAGTTTCCTCTTTAAGGTCTGGTTGCTCTGACAACAGACCAGTAAACATCTGCTTGTGCTGTGATTGGTCGGATTGGGCAGGTGTGTGCGTAGAAGTGGGAGGAGCTATTTAAAGTTTGGGTTCAGAATGTGAAGCCTGCAGCTTCATGTTTGTACCTGTTCTTGTTAATCTGCTGCTTGTACAAACTTTATTGACCAAACACACAATAACAATAGTGAGTTCACCACTAACTCACCTGTAGGTTTCATCCCTGCAAACACTGAACAAACAAACTGAGCCGATTTAAAAACTTCACATCAAAAACAAACTGTTTACAATGTGTTTGTCTGCTGCAAAAAGACATTTACTGACTTTAAATAAAACGTGCAGCTAAACAGCTCGTCTGAGTCTGACCTGTTTCTGAAACTGATCTTTAAAGACTTTAAAACCGGTTTCCCCACCTGGAAGAACTCAGGTACGAGTCCTGACAGGTGAGTCCAGGATTAGGTCTGAACAGCTTTGGAGATTCAGCCCAGGTCACATTTATTTAGTTTTTCTGACAAAAACTTTATTCTCTGTGAAAATTCAATTTGACATCAGATCAAATAAATAAATAGAACAAACTCTGTTTTACATGAGTGGATGGAAACGTAAATTAATATACACATCTTAATGCTGTTGAAATAAAACCTGTTTATTGAATAAATGTTTGTTTTTATTTTATTTCATGTTTTGTTTCTGTCACTGTTAGAAAATAGTTTTAATTAACAAAAAATATGGATCATGTGATCAGTGAGTATTAAGTGATAATCACAATGATTTTAAATTACTGACCTTCTTTCTTTTTTCTTCATCTGTATTTTTTGTTTCAAACATTTTAACAGATTTATTGAATTAACTTTTATTCATTCCAGTTTTTCATGTGATTAATTTGTCAAGTTTTCCTTTATGTATTCATTTTGATTTATGTGTGTTGTTTTTGTTTATTTCATGTGTTATATTTAGTTTGAGTCTTATGAGTTATCTCACATTGTATTTTTCTTGGTTTTGTTGTTATTTTCTGTTAATTCACTTTGGGAACCACTGATTTAAATCTTGGCAGGTTGTATTTATTTTTGTTGTTTTGTCCAGTTTTAGTTTTTACTTTGTCCTGTTTTGCTTCTAAACAAATTCAGATGAGAAAAATAATTTTATATAAATATATATAGAAACTGAAACATCACCAGTATCAATACACCTCTCTTTGATTAATAACAGTGATCGGCTGTGCAACAGTGAAATCACCATGGTAATGCTGTGTGTGTGAATGTGTGTGCAGAGGAGTTTTTGTTGCTTCCTGGTTGTTGCCATGGTTACTTCAGATAACATGCGTGTAGTCCTGCCCCCTCCAGGTGCAGGTTTTAATCTTTGAACTTCCTCCTGGTTTCAGCTCATCGATCGAAGTCAACGACGTTTTAAACACAGTTTTCATCTGCAGGACAGATGGTCTCTGGTCTCGGTGAGTGTGTCCCTGCTGATTTTATATTTGTGCTTCAGTTTGTTGTTGTTTTACAATTTTTGTACAAACTTTAGAAGAATCAGAATCAGAATCAGAATCAGAATGAGCTTTATTGCCAAGTGAGTGTGCACACACATACACAAGGAATTTGTTTAGGTACAGGGGGGGTACTCCAGTGCAAACAGACATAAATACAAATGCTACAAGGATCAAACAGGAAACAGAAATGCTACAGAAACAAATGCTACAAAAAACTAAAGAAAGATGCACAGATAACCTGAGAAACAGGATGAAAGGGGAACTGATTGGTGCAAAGAGCAAAAAGGTGCCAGTGTCATAGTGCAGGTGGTGGAAGGGAATGGTGGAGAGCTATGAGTTTACGAGTTGGACGGCCTGAGGGAAGAAGCTTCCTTTGTGCCGGGCTGTCTTGATGTTTGGAGCTCTAAAGCGCCGGCCAGACGGTAAGAGCTGGAAGAGGTGGTGGCTCGGGTGGGTGGCATCCAGAGTGATTTTCTGAGCTCTTTTTCTCACTCTGGAGGTGAACAGGACTTGGAGGGTGGGTAGGGTAACACCGATGATCTTCTCAGCGGTCCGAACTGTCCTCTGAAGTCTTCGGATGTCTGATTTAGAGGCGGAACTAAACCAGACAGTGATGGAGAAGCAAGGTTGAACTTCTTCAGATGGCGCAGGAAGTACAACCTCTGCTGGGCCTTCTTCGTGATGGAGTCGATGTGGAAGTTCCACTTCAGGTCCTGAGAGATGGTGGTGCCCAGGAACCTGAATGACTCCACTAGTGCCACAGTGCTGTTCATAATGGTGAGAGGGGGGTGGGTGGGGGCATTTCTCCTGAAGTCCACAACCGTCTCCACTGTTTTGAGCGTGTTTAGCTCCAAGTTGTTGTGACTGCACCAGCAAGCCAGCTGCTCCACCTCCTGTCTGTATGCAGACAGGAGTTTCACAGAGGAGTCACAGGAGGAGCAGTCGTTTGTGTAGAGGGAGAGCAGTGGGGAGAGAACACACCCCTGGGGGGCGCCGGTGCTGGTGATGCGGGAGCCAGAAGTAAATTTCCCCATCCTCACTAGCTGTTCCCTATCTGTCAGGAAGCTTGTAATCCACTGACAGGTAGAGTCAGGAACGGAGAGCTGGGAGAGTTTATTCTGGAGGAGTGATGGGATGATGGTGTTGAATGCCGAGCTGATGTCCACAAACAGAATCCTTACATAAGTCCCTGGTTTGTCCAGATGTTGCAGGATGTAGTGCAGCCCCATATTGACTGCATCATCCACGGACCGATTGGATCGGTAGGCAAACTGCAGGGGGTCCAGGAAGGGTCCAGTGACGTTCTTCAGGTGGGCCAACACCAGTCTTTCAAAGGACTTCATGACCACGGATGTCAGAGTCGCTGGTCTGTAGTCATTGAATCCTGTGATTTTTGGCTTCTTGGGGATGGGAATGATGGTGGAGCGTTTGAAGCATGCAGGGACTTCACACAGCTCCAGCCATCTGTTGAAGATCAGAGAGAAGATGGGAGCCAGCTGGTCAGCACAGGTTCTGAGGCATGTTGGTGAAACCCCATCTGGTCCTGGTGCTTTCCTTCTCTTCTGCTTCCTGAAGAGCCGACACACATCGTCCACACTGGTCTGAAGTATCGGAGCGGGGGAGAGGGGGTTGATGGTTGGAGGTGTTAATGGTTGCTCTGGAGGACAATCAGAGCGGGTGGGGGGTGATTCAAATCTGCAATAGAACTCATTCAGATCGTTCACCAGCGTTTGATTGCCTATTGAGGAGGGGGATGGAGTCCTATAGTTGGTTATTGTCCTCAGGCCTCTCCACACTGAAGCAGAGTCGTTAGCTGTAAACAATGCACATGTCCTCACAGAAACTGATGTAAGATGTAACGGAGTCCGTGAGTTCGTCCAGGTTAGTGGCAGCAGAATGTGCTGCCAAATGCTTAGCAGTTCAGCCCGAGTGAAACTTAATAAGTTACAGAAACAAAGTGCAGGACAAACTAACAAAAATAACAAAACAACTGGAGAGCTCCAGACCGAGGCAGCCGTCCGCGGCGCCATCTTGAAAAACTAACTTTAACAACTAAATTAAACAAAGACTGAAGTTTTCATGAAGCAGCTCAGGGTTAAGAGTCTTGTCAATATTTTTACATTTTTTGTTCTTTTTTTCCAACAAAAATACAGATAGAAACAATAAATCATTGATTACAGAACAATAAAACACCAGCTTAGTGCTGTTACCATGGTTACAAAGCTCACTGACATCACCATGGTTACTCCAAACTGGTGTAACCATGGCGACAGAGCTCACCCAGCTACACAAACTGTAAAACGTTCCCAAGGTTCATTCCACTGATTTTATACAGGAAGTTCCTCCTCAGCTGTGGTTTTGCAGAAGTTCAGGTGCATCATGGGAAATGTAGGACACAGTGTATTGACCTGAACACCCTTGTTCAGGTTAACACTTCCACTTACACAAGTATCATCACTGTTGAACTAAAGACCAACAGTAACACCTTGGATAGCACCTTTAAAACATGTTCTTATTATAGTTAATATTTTGAATGTTTGGAATATGTGACTGTAAAATCCCAGTTTCAGGTTTCATGGTTTCATGGAACCAACCATGATGCTGACAAACAAACAAACAGATATAAAAGGTGGTTCAGGAGGATGTTTGTGGAGCTGGATGAGCTAAAACTGAAACTTTTCACATCTAAACATTTTTATAAATGTACAGAAATTAAAAAAAATGAAGAGCTGTTCTTGAATCTGATTTGCTAATGGGGGACACACAATTAAATGGGGGAACCACAATTCCATGTTTTACTAGACTACCTTCATCTTACCTGACTACACCTGAACTGATCCTGGACTTCTGACTACGCCTGAAATGAACCTGGTCTTCACCTGAACTGATCCTGGACTTCACCTGACTACACCTGAAATGAACCTGGTCTTCACCTGAACTGACCCTGGACTTCACCTGACTACGCCTGGAATAAACCTGGCCTTCACCTGAACTGATCCTGGACTTCACCTGACTACACCTGAAATGAACCTGGTCTTCATCTGAACTGACCCTGGACTTCATCCGAACTGATCCTGGACTTCACCTGACTACACCTGAACTGACCCTGGACTACGCCTAAACCGAACTGGCAATGAGGCTGAAACTACACCTTGCCAACAAGTGGGCTCAAACTGGACCAGATGTGGACTGAGACTGGAATGTATCAGGCCTGGACAGCATTTGGACTCCAGTCCTGCAGCCGGATTCTCTGGTTTGAGGTCTGACAAGTGACTTAAATCACAGCCTGTCTGGATGTGATACAAAGTTGAAATAGTTGTAACTTCGGTCACAGCAGATTCAAACCTGCAAAGGAAATAAAGTGCGTTACAGGAAGGAAGAGGTTGGTTTTTTGATGGGAGGAGTTTGTTGTTAGGAAGGAGGAGCTTGTTACCTTTGTGGTTGTTACCTTGCCGGATTTGACAAAACACCAGGACGAGGACCAGACCAAGCAGGAGGGCGAGGAAAGTAAAAACAACTCTGTAGAGACAAAAACACGAAACAAGTCTTGAACCAAATCAACAGGTGAATTCGTGCAACAAATCAGAGACATTCTTCAGTTTCTGGGTGACCAGACATGGTTGGATGAGGTGGACCAAGTCCAACCACGTCCTCAGTCAGACCACTGACTCCTGCATCTGCAGGACTGTGCTGCCACATCTGCAATTCAATTTGATTCAATTCACTTTATCTTATATTTATATGTACAGGGCCAAAATGTTTTACTTGTTTTTGTTTATTAATAGTTTACAATAAATGCACCGGCCAAAAGAACCACAGATGGGATGAGTTATTAACAAGTTATTGATATTATTATTAATATTATTTTACAGTTGGACTGATCTGAGATTAGAGCCTCTCTAGAAAACCCAGAGGATTTTACAGATCTCACCAAACCTTAACTTTGTTCTTGATTTGTATTTTAAAGGTTTAACATAAAGCTTTTAAATAACTGGAATCATAAGCACAGAAACCTGCAGATCAATTAAACAAAGAGACGCTGTGGTGATTAATGAAAGTGATTGGTTCTTACATCGCTGTCAGGATGAGCCACGTTTCAAGAGCAAGATCTGTGGACAAGAGAAAGAAAAGTTTTCAGACAAGAGAAAACAGGAGCTGAGAGTTTCTCTGCAAACACCTGAATATGACGAGTGTGACCGGAGTTCACGGAGCCGTGAACAGGTAAGTTTACCTGGAGCGTCGGTCGGGGTCTCTGACCACAGGATGATCGTTGCGGTTTTGTTTCCACAAACTGAGTCTGAGAACGTGGAACATGTCACCAGAGTTTCCTGATGAGACGCTAGAGGACACACAGAGAACTGATCGATCAATCACTTCATCAGTCAACATGGAGGTCAAACCAACAAATACTTATTGAACCTAGTCTGAATCAGACTGACTACAGGTCAAGCTCACATCCAGAACCATCTGATCTGGTCTATACTGAGGCGCCTCCCATCACTATGAAAGACAAACAGCTGCTTGTAACACTGGATGTTGTTTGAAAAACATGATTCACCGCAGGCCTGAGATCAGTTACAACCATAGGAGTGAATGTGAGTGTGTGAGGTTGTTTGTCTCTATGTGGCCCTGTGATGGACTGGGGACCTGTCCAGGGTGGACCCCTGCCTTTCACCCAGAGAGAGCTGGGATAGGCTCCAGCAGATCCCTGGGACCCTGGTTAGGACTAAGGGGGTACAGACGATGGATGTTTACCTGAGCAGTTGGTGCACCGCTGACACTGGATTCCCACCATGCTGCCGAGGTTTCTAGTGCAGTTCTTCTTCGTGAAGTAACCTGAGGAACACATGAGATCAGGCACCACGTCAGTAGTGAATTAACACTGAAAAACACCCCTGGAGGTTTCTGGGTTCAGACTTTCACCAGGACAGATCAGTTACCTCCTGGACATGTTGGACATCCATTGCTGGCCCCCAGAACTGCAGCACTGCTCATCTTCAGCAACAGACACGCAAGGCTCACCTGGAATCAAACAGAGACTTTCAGGTAACAAACTGTTAAACCTGTTTCTTATTGTACAGACGCACAACAGCCCTCAGTTGTGAGACACACAACCACCACTATTATGTGTTAACTACTGATCAGTGAAGTGATGGGCTGGATCCTGTTCAGGTCTCGGCTGGTCTCAGTCTTACCTGCATGTTTACGCCTGTGAATAAACACCACTCCCTGTGTTTCTGTCTCCTAGCAACAAACACTGCTATAAAATAACCTGTCACCTACATACCTGTGGAAGCTCCACCCTCTCTCACACACACACCAGGCTGGGCTGCGCTAATGTGTTTTCATAAACTTGGTCACAGACCACATCAGACCCGATCTAGTCCAAAATCCAAAAACCTCAGATATGTCAAAACTGGACTAAATTTGCAGGAAGACTCTGAGGGCTGTTTAAAACCAGACTCATGAAAGGTTATTAATGAAAACATGTAGACCACATAAGACTTCATTAGACCGTATTGTAGACCAAAGACCTGCACCTACACAATGTTGGGTCTAAAGACTTGTTAAAACCTGGTTTTATTGTCAATCAGAAAAAAAAAAAGATTTCACCGTTTTGTTCTGCATCTAGATGAAAGTTGGAATCACAGAGTTCTCAATAATCAGATCTACAGACCTGGTCTACATCATAATCCACTCAAAACTGGACTAGATTAACAAGGATACAGGACTAAGACTCCAGGACCTTTGTAGGAACTAAAATGCAGCTGTGAACTCGATTGAAAAGAGACTGAATCTACACAAACAGCAGAGGAAGTTTCCAGCAGCAGGTTTCAGTCGATGTCGGAGCAGCAGAAACAGACTAAACTAAAAACTACAACACAGAAACAACGTGGGTCAGAACCAGAACTGACGCTGCTCCCTGACGGCACTCACCTGTAGTTTGCTCATCTTCTCTTCACACTGAGGGCGATCAAACTGACACGAGGAAATCACGCAGGCTTTTATCAGCAGGGGGCGGAGTCAGGGGAACCCTCCGGCCCCACAGGCAGTCTGTGGGAGGTGACGCAAGTTCCGGTGACGTCAGGGATTTCCTCTGAATCCACACTCAACCAGGACCGTGTGTGCATATAAATTTACATTAACTCTGATTACAGAATCCAGGACCCAGAGGGGGCAGGTGGGACCACGCACAGGTACAGAGCTGATGACACCTGGTTCTCCTCTGTCAGAGCTGATGACACATATAAACTTTTAATGACCTGGTTTCATCCTTCACCTGAGGCCAAACCATCTGAAGAGAGTCAGGTCTGACTTTATCATCTTTTATTAGAAACAGTAATTATGAACTACCAAGGTCCAGGGCCACATCCCCAGTTCACCTCATGTGATCTGAGTTGACATTTGCTCTGCTGAGCAGAACTTCATCTCTGTCAGGTCCCCACGTCCAGGTTGTGGTTCTGGTCCTGTGGGGGTATGCTGAACCAGGATCTGATCTGGTTTGGTTTTATCAAAGTGCTGTCATGTTTTCTGTGTGTCAATAACAAACAGAAAAACAACACTTGTATTGTATCTCATGTCATCATCGATACATCTCGTTATTTGTGCAATTATTTACTTCACAATCAAAAGTTCCCTGGATAAACTGACAGATAATAAAAAGTTAAGAAAACCATTTTAAAGTGGTTTGAATTCCTTTTACTTTGCTGCACCTGGCAATAAAACTAAATCTGATTCTGATAAAGACCAGGGCTGAGTTTAAGGCTACAGTTGCAGAATTATAACAAAGGGCTGGAAGCTGCAAGACTCCAACATGAGACTTTCACACAGAAAGGACTGTTTATAAATCACGTTCAGGCAGAAATAACAACGACATGTTTATTAAACGTTTTCAAGTTTGCGTATGTGGAGCTTCTCTCACTGGTTATCAGGTCTTTGGGATCAGTCCAGACTGATGCAGTCTGATCAATATTAGGATCAATAGATGAGTGTGTTGTAGTTGTGTCTAGTTTCACTCATTTCAACAGTTCCTCTCTGAAACAAACCACCTCTGACTGAAACTGTCGTGTACAGGCTCAAACCTGTTTCACCGCCTGAAATAACTCAGGTACAGGTCCAGACAGGTGGGTGCAGATCTCAGAGCCTGAGGGCTGAAGGCTGCTCTCACACTTTTACCTTCTGTCATCACAGATTCATTTAGTTTCTCTCAAATATAAAACTGCATCTGTCCTTCAAACTGAGTCAAACATAAAAATACTATATTATGGGTAAAAAAATAGTTACACTGCAAAATATTCTGGTACAGGTAATTAAAGTCTCTTTAAGATTTTATTTAAAGTATTAATACCACAAATTGAAAATACTATTAGTTGCATACAACTAAAATACTGCAGGTGCCTCAGAACTGTAGTTAGTTATTTTCTACCACTGAATTCAAAGCAGTGAAACTACACTTTAAACCTCACACTGGAATATATAGAGATTACATTTAACCTACCTCCTTTTAATTGGACCCCAGACTATGTATTAAATGCAATATATTTATTTTATGTGGTTTAATGACTATTTTTATTTTTAGTTCTTGTTAGACATAGTATTTTTATTATTTTATGTGACACTGACCGGTGTAGCGATGTTTATCCTCCGGGCTGCAGGCGGCGTTACGGGGCTGGTCTCCGGTTTCTGTCCGCTGTGGAGAAACAAAATAAGACTCAATAATAAGAAGAAGAGGAGTTGTTTGCTCTTAGCAGGGTGCGGATTGTTTCAGGTTTTATATCTTAGAATTTTCTGTCTCGGTAAGTTTTTTAGCAGCTTTAGCAGCGAGCCTGTGAGTTAGCATGCAGGCTAGCGCCGCGTTAGCTTCTGTGATGCTATGAGCTAGCTCAGCCTTTGTTCCGCTAGCTAGCCGTTAGCATTCGTGGTTCCATTATCGGACACGCCCAGCTGTAACGCCCTGCTGTCCGCTGTCTGACCCACAAACACTCTGCCCTTTGTTGTCGGTGTGTTTACGGTAGCATCGGCCAGCCTTAGCACGCACAAATCCCCAGGAACACGATCCAGTCTCGTCTGTATTGGACCGGCTCTGGTTCGATAGCTGAGGGGTGCCGAGGGGAGTCGGCCCGGACTCCATAGTGGAAACGGTTGTTTAAAGTTCGTTGTCGCACCGTAACACCTGGAGCTTCACTAATGACTCTGTTGTGATGTTGTGTTGGTTTTAATTAATTCGGCCTTGTGTTTAACTGGGAACCAGCAGTTAACCAGTAAACATTTATTCTGGTCCAGGCCGAACTGAAAAACAAGTAAACAGAAAACACTGAATGTGTTTATGCTGCCAGACGTTTGTTTGGAGCAGGCCCGTCCAAAAACCACCATCTCTGTGTCGTTATAGTTGTGTCATAATAAAATTAAAGTCTGGTGCAGTTTCATTAACTGACACTTTTCTGATGTTCACATTTAGTTTATCACATTTCACCAGGTGCTTTCACCTGAAATCACACCTGGTGCATCACCTTGTTGGTGTTTCTTCTCAGGTCCTGTTACCGTGGAAACCACTGAGGACTGTCCTTACGTTGCCATGGCAAACAATGCAGAGCCACAAGCCTCAGACCAAACCTGCGCTCCTGTTGAAGAGCTAACAAAGCCTGCAACCCGCCAGACCCGCAGCCGAGCTGGTAACACCTTAGGGAGGCGGAGTCAGAGAGGGAAGAGGCGGGGTGCTGCAAACAAGAGGCGGGGTCTAGGTGATAAGAGGCGGAGCCAGAAGGATAAGAAGCGGGGTCAGGAGGAGAAAGAGGGCGTGACAGTGAAGCGCACATTGAGTGGTGGGAAGCGGCGGTGGGATAAGAAACATTACTGCGTGTTCTGTCGGCGGCCACAGGTGAAGATTGCTCGTCACCTGCTGAGGAAACACGCTGACCAACAGGAAGTGATGGCCGCCAGCACGTTGCCCACGGGCTCCAAACAGCGGCACCTGCTGCTGGAGCACCTGCGCTGTAGGGGCAACTACCTGCACAACATAGAGGTCAGTTCATTTACCTGTCTGTCCACCTGTGTAGGTGTCTGTGTCTCTGACTGTCCCTCTGTCTACCTGTCTGTCCCACAGGTGATCAGGCAGGGTAGTGGTGAAATTGTCCCACGGCGTCAACCCACGGAGGAGGTGGATGCGAGAAACTACCTTCCCTGCCCACTGTGCCTCGGCTTCTTCCTTCGTGCTGACCTCTGGAAACACCAGGTCTCTTGTCGTAAGAAACTGGCCTCTGACTCCACCTTCAACATCTCAGAACCTGCGATGGACACGACCTCTGACTCCACAGCTAAGACGGCCTGTGACCCAGGAGATGAAAGAACCTCAAAGTCCACTGAAGACACACCTTCTGACTCCTCAGGAAACACAGTCACAGCTGACCAGCCAGAAACCTGTGAGACTAGGACCAACCAGTCTATGCCTTCTGACCCCAGTGCTGATCAGAACGTGACCCCTGCCCCTGGGGTGGACCGGCCCAGGAAGCGTACAAGGGTCCAGGCTGCAGCATCCCGCCTCCTCCCAATTTCAAGTGGGGCATCTGAGAGCTGCAGTGAAGTCCTTCACCGCATGAACCTGGACCATGTCTCATACCAGGTGTGTACAGGTGTCAACCTGTCTACCTGCCTCTCTCTGCCTTCTCTGTATTAATGTCACTCTTTCTTGCTCCACCCAGGTCAAATCTGATTGGCTGATCTGTAAATATGGAAACAAGTTGATGGGAAACCAAGATGGCAGCCAGAGGAGGTACGACTATGTCAGTCAAAAACTGAGGGAGCTCGGCAGGTTCCTCCTGGCTGCTAAATCTCTGGACTCTGGTGTTCAGACCCTCCAAGATGTTCTGGCTCCGGGTCGCCTCAGTTTGGCGCTGGCTGCTGCCAGAAAGGCATCTGGGTACCGGTGGACCCGCCCTCCACTGGCGGTGAAGACAACACTGAAGACGGTTTGCGAGATCGCTATCGGAGAAAGTCTGCAGGATGGAGACTGGGAGGCTGCAGCCAAAACCACTGACTTCTACCACATGTTGGGGAGGGACTGGGACAACCTTGGACTGCTAAGCCCTGACCCTGACACAGGTAAACACCTGGATCAGCCCTCAGGACTGTCTGGTTACACATTATATAGTTGAACTTTGCACTGAGAGAAACAGGAAGTACCAGAGTTCAACCATTTCTATGATTGTTGTGCCTGAATGAGGGTCAGGTGCTCACTGGTTCATTTCAGCTTTAGTAACAGTTTTCGTCACGAGGCTTCAGTCATATGCTGAACATGATCTTTTTTATCTAGAAGCTCCAGAGAGCGGGACCAAGATTAAGAAACGTTTGGTCCAGTCAAGAAGTGAGAAGAAGTGTAAGAGCAGAGGTCAAGAGCAGTCTGACCCAAGACCAGACGGTGAGTCCTGACCCTGACCCCAGTGTAAACTGTGTTTTACCACTAGTGTTGTAGTTTCAGGTCCAAGTGGTAAACCTGACCCTGGTTGTACAGATAATGTTAGACCACAAATCCTCACAACTAGATCTGTGAAATCTTAGTTTCTATGTGTTTTTAAACTCTAATGGAGTTCTCTTTGGAGAAGGTGCCGTTTGACCGCCCTGTTTGTCTCTTTACCAGTTCCATCAAAGAGCAATAACAGACCTGTGACCTCCATGATTCCACCAGAGTCCAGACTGCAGACTCCAATCACAGGTGGGTCCTCCTGGGCTCAGCTGGTCATAAATCTTTTATCATTGTATGGTCAGACTGATTTTTGGCAGGTCTGTCTGATGTTGTTGCTGTTCTGGTTGTCTTTTAGTCCCTGTGGCTCCTAGGAAGGTCCGACGTCGCCCATGGTCATCTGCAGAGAAGGAGGCCGTCTGGAGACAACTAGGAGTCCATGTCCTTGTTCAGTCAGTACCGGGGAAAGAAGTCTGTCAGCGCTGTTTGGACCTGGAGCCTGTGCTCAGAGGACGGCACTGGAAAGACATCAAGAACCAGGTCCACAACCAAATACAGACTCAAAAGAAGCAGCAGTTCCATGCTCAAATGGACCTGCAAGGAAACCAAGAGCAACAAGACCAAATTCAAAACCTGAAAAAGCAGCAGCAGCAGCAGCCACACCAGCAGTACCGGGCCCAAATGGACCAACAGGTTAAGGACCCCACCCAGAACCAGAAGAAGCAGCAGTGCCATGCCCAGATGGATCAACATGACCAGGACAGCATTCAAAATCAGAGGA
Organism: Mastacembelus armatus; assembly: GCF_900324485.2. Lineage (NCBI taxonomy): Eukaryota > Metazoa > Chordata > Actinopteri > Synbranchiformes > Mastacembelidae > Mastacembelus > Mastacembelus armatus. The sequence goes on along the minus strand of NC_046650.1, from coordinate 19,598,892 downwards.
AACAGCAGTACCAAATCCAGATGGACCACCAGGACCAGGGCAGCATTCAGAATCAAAAGAAACAGCAGTACCATACCCAGATGGACCACCAGGACCACCTTCAAAATCACAAAAAACAGCTGTGTCGACTAGACCACGAGGACCATATCCAGGTGCATAAGAAGCAGCTCTACCCAATGGACCATCAGGCCCAGGGACTCCAGACCACAACTATACTGACGGCTGCACCTTATGGACCTGATGGGCCTCATCGAGCCCCAGGACACTCACTTGTGGAACGGGACCCCATTATCAATCCATACCCACTTCCACACAGGGCCCCAGTCCCACATATGGACCAACTAATGCCCAGAACAGAATGGACTGACGATTCTTTGGCCCAGAACTACCCAATCAGCAGACATCTGGCCAGGAACCTCCTTCAGGATACATCCCAAGGAGGACCACTGCCCAACCCCCACTCTGGACATGTCCACTTCTGATGGACAAAGGCCCTGAGCAGTAAAGACAGCATTAGAACCATTCTGTACAAAATAAAACCGGTCTTTTCCACCACAGAACCTCACAGACCCGTAACATTGTGTGTTCTAGTAGTTTAAATATACTGATATTAAAAGTCACCACATGGAATCAGAGATGTTCCTGATCTGAGACCTACCTGAATATTGATCTTTGATATGAACATGTAACCTGTAAAACTACAAAGTTGCCTGATCCGAGTACAGACGCTCCTGCTTCCAAACTATTACTGTGATCAGTTTAAAGTATCGATCAGTTGTGAATGAGAGTGTAACAGGATTAATGGTATTTATATAATGTGATCCTCCAGAGATTCCAGTAACCAACAGGATTAATTGGTTTAGTTTAGCCAGCAGACAGAGACTGTCCAGATCAGCTTCTGTCAGTTTGGACTCTCTACATGTTAAAATCCACATTAGCTTTAGCATCTGAATATGAAGATCCTGATCCTGGCGTCTCCAGGTGGTGTCACGTCCTCACTAACAAATCTGAAATGTTCTGGTTTGTAAAACTCAGCAGAGAACAAGGCACAAACTGGACCCGGTTCTTATGTTTTCAGGTGACGAGGAGCTGCAGGTTATAGGTCAGGTGGTAGTTGTGGTGGAAAAGACCAACACCAGTACAGACCTGAGACTACAGGTCTATGTCTGTGAGGGTGTTGGTCAAATGTCCTTCATGTGTAAAATGTAATATCCTGAATGACAGACGTGTCCCTGTATGGACTGGATGTTAACAGCTATAACCACTAACCCACCACTCAGTGTTACTGTCCTGATAAATCCTGATTCTGTTTTCTCTTGTTCCTCTTGCTCATCATTTCCTGTTCTCTGTCCTTGTCGACACAGACCCAGTGACAGAGTTATAATCCTGTGCCGGTGTGGTTGTTTGTGTTTATCACCAGTAGGTGGCAGAGTTCTCAGTGTTCAGAAAGGTTTCTGGTTTATACGTGAGTATAAAATCATTTTTACAGGCTGGAGTCTACATTCTTTCTTTCTTGTCATTCATAAGAGAACAGGTCTTCACAGGTCCACTGGACTGAGGCCCCGGTTCAGACTGAACAGGTCTAATCAGGTCTGATAAAGTTCAGTTTTGCAGCAGGTCTCAGGTCTGAATCCAAGTCGTGGATCACCAGGTGCTTAGTCCTCAGAGTGTCTGTCTCTTCATCACATTCTGGATCTGCTCACATTATCTTCAGGTCTGTAGAGACCTGTTTTATGGGTCTCCACTTCTCCAGGTTTCCCAGAGATGTAAACAGGCAGAGGTAGAAAACCACCTGAACTCACTGAGACCTCTGAGGTGATGACCAGAAGTGGATTTAGTGCCTAAAACTGCACAAGTTCCTGAAGTACAGAGAGCAGAGTGCTGGTGACGTGAAGACGGGAACCTGCTGGTCAGCTCCAGGACCTGGTCCCAGATCTGGAGCTGTGGATGTTTTTAAACTGAACCTGCAGAAATAAACTCAGTTCAGTCTGTTACTGTTAATGTTTATAAGTGAAATAAGTTTTATTCAGAGAGAACAGCTCATGGTGCTCAGAGACTTAACACAGAAGAAAAGGAAGTCAAACATTAAAACCAGGTCTAAAGGCCTCGATGCTGATTTGTGATTTTGGGCCGTATAAAGTTTATTTTAAAGGATGGTCATTGACTTTTACCTGTTTATGACTGACTGGTTAAAGTCTCAGTCTGGGACAGACGATAGAGCAGCAGGCTAATCAATTATGATTCTGACTTTCCAGAGAAAAACAAACAGTTTCCTTGATGCTGCGTCTGATCAATAACTCTGATTGTCTGGATCAGGTCTCTTGCTGTGAAACTTCGGGATGAGTCTGGTTTCCACAGGTTCCAGATTAGGTCCCAACATTTCAGGTCTTTGCAGGGCTGAAGCTCCAGGTGTTTCAAGGAGAACTGGGCACCATGTGTAATTGTTGCTATGGAAACACTAACATACTACATCTGCGTTTTGTGGTCACTGGGCATGCTCAGTAGAGTCCTTTATCAGCAGACTTCAGTTGTTTGAAGTGGTTTTATGTCCCTCAGTCTGGGGGCCAATGTCCAATGACCTGTCACTATAGTAACAGCTGGTTATTGATAATGTTTACAGTTTGTTTATTCTACAGCCAGAGATGGAGCTGAGTTTGTTTACAGCCTGTTTTTATTTGTTTTATTCCAAAGAACATTTCTCAACTGGATCTGACTGAGGACACGTGAGTGACGTCACCATCACGTGTGTCCTCACACACTCAAACACACGCTGTTGGTCTTTCTACCTGTGTGAGGACATTTATTGGCATGACACACCCCCCAGGTCCTAACCCGAACCTGGACCTGGTTCTAACCTGAGTTCGGACCGGACTTGCCCTCACAGCGATAGTTTTGCCCACAGGCTGCAGGGGGCGGGGTCTGTGCTGTGATTGGCGGAGCGATGTGACGTCACGCGTTGTTGGGGGCCGGAGGTTTGTCGCAGTCTCTCTCTCTCTCTCTCTCTCTCTCTCCATCACTGTCTCCTCATCAATCATCGATCCGTCGGATCAATTCGACGTCACTGATCGTTTGTCCGGTGGACGCTGACGCAGCTGCGGCGGGAGGCTCGTGCAGTCAGAGCGGGATCATCGCGCGCCCTCCGAGCTCACGGACAGACCTCCATCTTCATCCTCCTCATCCTCATCCTCCATCATGTCCGGCACCAAGGAGGAGGACCGCAAAGGCTCGAGCCCGTGGCGGGAATTCTTCTGGAACCCGCGAACTCACGAGCTTCTGGGCCGAACCGCCACGAGCTGGGGTGAGTCCCGTTAACGGGCCGGTACTTTGAATGATCTTTATTGACACGTGAGCTGGTTACACCGTCAGTGAGGGTCTCTCTCTCTCTCTCTCTCTAATGTGGAGCTGGGTTATTAGTTGATTGATTAGTTATTAATCAGTTAGTTGATTGATTAGTTATTAATCAGTTAGTTGATTGATTAGTTATTAATCAGTTAATTGATTGCCCGAGAAATAATGTCCAACTATTTTGAAAATCGATCAGTTGTTTAAACCAAAGCCGCCTGTCTCAGGGATCAGGGCCCAGGGTGTCTGACATTTAAAGACTCAAACAGGAAACAAAACTGGTAAAAAAACTGCAAATTGACCTGAGGGACAAAAAATCAAGTAAAACATGAACCAAATACTCAGACACACATCAAGAAGTAAAATAACCAGGAATAAATAAAAACAACACAACAAGAGGCAAAGTGGTGACAACAAAATACAGGTCTAAGAAGAGACAGAACATCTGTGTGGAACATCTGGATGTTAGTCTCCGTCCAGGTTCCTGTTGTCTTCGTCCAATCACAGGTGAACTTTGTCTTTTTGGGCCTGTTTTAACTATTTTCACTGGTGGTTGAATAAAATGTGGAGAACAGACCAATCAGATGAATCAATACTGACGATCAATCTGCGTATTGACAAAGTTCTGTACGAACAGTCGAGGTCAAAGTGTCGGTTTGTTCCTCCAGATTGAATCAAGTGTGTTTGTTTCAACGTGTTTGACCTTTGAACCTGCAGTTTTGTTTGTCGCAGCATGAAACAGCAGCTCAGTCCAATACAGATCAATAATGAATAATTGATCAATACAGATCAATAATGAAGCGCAGATAAACGAGTGATGGAGTGTGTGATGGAGAGAACTGGTCTCTGCTGTGCCTCCGGGACTTGGAGTAGAGACAGAACAGAGACCTGAATGGCTGAGCAGGGTCCAGGTGGAGGCTCAAACCATCTTCCAGCTGCTGCATGTTCCTGAGGCCACAGCTGCTCAAAGTATTCACTGAGTCCAGACTGAACAGAACCAGGAAAACATCAGATCCAAGCTCCAGGATCCAGGTCCAACAGGGTCCAGACTTTGTGAATGAAAGAAGAGGAGCAGCAGGAGGAGACTCAGAAAAACTGAGTGTGTTTCCACATGAAGCTGTTTGGAAAAACTGCAGAACATGGAGGAGAAACATCTGAGTCCTGGTGTGAGTCCAGCTGAACATCTGGACTCACCTGAGAGAACTGGGTTGTCCTGAACTCGTCTCATCCAGAGGGATCAACTGTAAATATCAGGTCCAGTTTGTTGGGTTGTTTAAATGTGTCACAGGGAAAAGCAGCAGCAGCAGATCTGCCTGTTGACTATGAAGACTGGAGGAACATTTCCAGCTTCAGAGTATTTCAGACAAAACTGTGGTTTTCTAGTCTTTATGAAGGTACCGACACTTTCAGACCTGTTCCCAGGTTGTTTCTGTAGTAGTATTAATACTACTATTAATACTACTATTACTACTAATAATAAACTATCTGGACATTTAAGCTGTAGATTGTTTCACCTGTCTGTGTGACAACAGAGCTCACCTGAGATCATGTGACCACAGTGACATAAAAACACCTGAACTGATCTGAGGTCTGCTCAGGCTTTACATAACTACCCTATGATGATGTCATATCTCCCATCATGCTCTGGGCCAGCGGCTGTTCGGTCTTGATGGAGACTGAAGGACACACAGACAACACTGGTGTGTGTGTGTGTGTGTGTGTTAATCTGGATTAGGTGCCAGACGAAGTTGATTGGACCATAATCTGTCCACACACACATGTTGGGATTAATGTTGTTATGGGGACCATCAGCAACATCTGCTTAAAGGAGCAGTACAACATTTTTCACATCAGGTGAACATCTGTCATTTTAGCAACATTTTTATATCGTCACAGCTCGAGGTTAACCTACAGACGTAACTGAAGGTCTGTGGGGAACCTGGGGTTGGGGGTGGGGCAGTACGCCAGGTGGAAGCTGAACAACACCAGGATCAACACCTGGGCCCCTTGAACCTCCTTCCTGGTGAGGTCAGGAGTAATAAATTATTGAGCTATGAGTTTTTCAGCCTCAGAAACAAAGTGGATGAAGCTGCACCTGCACAGGTAAACACAGAGGCTCACCTGTGTGTCAGGTGTGTTCCCACTATCACCTGCTAAACTGTTACTATTGTGACTGAACATCTTAAGGTCAGAACTTCTTCTGGTGTTTTTGTCCTTCTGGACTAGAGGAGGACCGATCCCCTAATTTAGTCCACAACACACAGGTGGATTTAATTAGATCTGTGACTGAGTGTAGAGGAAAGAGTCTTAAATCTCATCTGGATCTGGTCTGATACCAGGATGTGCAGTTTGTGTGAGCTCTGTCAGGGATCGGGTCCTGGTCCTCAGGACTGATGTGATCCTGTTAGTTTAATCTGCATCAGAAGACACATTTGATGACATTAACTCTGCAGGTTCAACTCAAGACTGACACCAGGTCAGTTTTAATGTCCCCTCACAGTCCAGAGCCTGGTTTCAGTGTTCCTTCAGGTCCCACAGGTAGTTTATATGTTCGGGTGGTGATTGAGCAGGTCTGAGGGTCTTTGAGGTCTTTGAGGTACCTGGGACCACTAGAAAATACCAGAAGGTGCCCGAGATCCCAGAGAAGGTCCCAGGTTCCTCCAGTGTGAAGTGACAGCACACAGACTGAACTCAGAGCTTAGACCCCCCCCCCCTTCAAACTGAATGTAGGTCATTGGCAGGGGGCGGGGCCAAACACAAGAGGATTACAGACAACATCTAGAGAAGAGGTGGGGGAGGGGAGGATGTAATGTCCTGTATAATAACAAACCCCTACTCTGCCCCCCCAGGTCTGATCCTGCTCTTCTACCTGGTCTTCTACCTGTTCCTGGCGGGGATGTTTGCTCTCACCATGTACGTCATGCTGCTGACCCTCGACGACTACAAACCCACCTGGCAGGACCGGCTGGCCACTCCAGGTGAGGGAATCCAACACACAGGGCCGTTAGGTCTCAGCCAGACCCTGCTGCCCCCAGTGATCTGGTCTGCAAGCACCAGGTGTAGTGTCAGTAGAAGGTTTCTGTCTGATGAAGCTGCAGCTGAAGGATGAATCACAGGTCACAGGTGATTTTATGTTGAACAGGTTGTTCTAATGTGAAGAACAGCTGTCAAACTAAAACCCAGACCCTGAGCTGAGCTGAAGGGTTTTCTCATGTCCCCTGTTCTCAGTCATCCTGCTCCTCACTGGGGTCCCAGTCCTTCAGCCGGTGTTGGCTCAGTCAGTCTGTGCTGAAGCTGAGGTCCCTGTTGTCGCTACAGGGCCCACAGGACCTGGAATCCAGAACCTAATGCTACTGCGATTGGTTAAGATAAGATAAGATAAACTCTATTTATCCCCAAAAGTAAACTCAGGTAGTCTTGTGGTTAATCAGTCAGTCAGTAGTCAGTCATCATCCACCACTGTCTAAGGTGCTGTAGAGCCTGATGGCAGTGGGGATGAAGGATCTCCTGTGTGGTTCAGTCCTGCAGCTGCTTCTCTGCTCCATCAGGATGTTGTGAAGGGGATGGTCAGTGTGTTCCAGGATGGACTCTACCTCTGTCTGTGAGCCTCTCTCCACCACAGCCTCCAGTGAGTCCAGCCTCATTCCAGTCACTTCTTCTCCCTTCGGCTGCTCCTTTCAGGGGTCGCCACAGCGAATCATCTGCTTCCATTTAATCCTATCCTCATTCCAGTCACTAAACCAGCTTTTTGTTTGTCCAGCTGCCTTGGATCCTTCTGCTTCATGCTGCCCCCCCAGCAGACTGCAGCAGCACTAAGTCGCCTTAGGAGGAAAAGTTTTCTCTGACCTTTTTATATGGAACATCTGTGTTGGGGACTAGTCCACCTTATTGTCCCGGTGCAAAACTGGACATTTGTAGGCTGACACCACCACAGTAGGAGGTTTAGTCCTTTAAAAATCCACTACCATCCCCTTGGGTTTTAGAGGTGTTCAGGTTTAGTTTTAGTGAGTTCAGTCACTGAAGGATTGTATCAGGCCTCTGTGCTCCTCTTCCTGTCCAACAACAATCGCAGTATCATCAGAATATTTCTGAATGTGGCAACTCTGAGTGCTGCCACACTGTTTAGCTGGTCTGGTTGACTGGTCTGGTTGACTGGTCTGGCTGACTGGTTTGGCTGACTGGTCTGGTTGACTGGTCTGGTTAACAAGAGCTTCTCATATTTCAGGGATGATGATTCGTCCAAAGGGGGACCAACTGGAGATCATTTTCTCGGTCTCACAGACTGAGAGCTGGGACAGCTTCGTCTACAACCTGAACACCTTCCTGTCCCGTGAGACGCTTTTTCATGAATAATTATTTTAATTAAATAAATCAACAATTCCAATTTCAATGTCCCGATCAATATCCTGTTTTCCATATCGCCTGTCTCTACCTGTGTGCAGCGTACAACGACAGCTATCAGGTCCAGACCAATGACGACTGTCCTCCAGATCAGTACTTCATCCAAGAGGACAGTGGAGAGGTAAACCTGCCTCTCTATACCTGTTCATACCTGTCTGTCTGTCTGTCTCACCTGTCTCTCTCTCCTGTCTCTTCAATTGTCTGTCTCACCTGTCTGCCTGTCCACAGGTGAGGAACAATCCGAAGCGTTCCTGTCAGTTTAATCGGACGATGTTGGGGGACTGCTCTGGGATTTCAGATCGTTTCTATGGTTACAGCCAGGGCCAGCCCTGCATCCTCATCAAACTGAACCGAGTATGTTGACCTCTGACCCCGATCTAACCCTGATCCAAACAACAACATGAAGCTTTATTTGGCCCAGTTTCTACAGTCTGTAGTAATACTGTAGTAGTACTGTAGTAATGCTGTTGTAGTACTGTACTGGTACTGTAGTATTACTGTAATAATACTGTAGTAGTATTGTAGTGGTACTGTAGTATTACTGTAATAATACTGTTGTAGTACTGTAGTGGTACTGTAGTATTACTGTAATAATACTGTAGTCGTACTGTAGTGGTACTGTAGTTGTACTGTAGTATTACTGTAATGATACTGTAGTATTACTGTAATAATAATGTAGTGGTACTGTAGTATCACTGTAGTATTACTGTAATGATACTGTAGTATTACTGTAATAATAATGTAGTGGTACTGTAGTATCACTGTAGTATTACTGTAGTGTGTCAGTCTGCTGGTATCGACAACATTTGACTAAACATGAACAAATATTGATTAACAACTGTCAGTACAATAATACAGACAGTGATGAGAAAGTACTGCAGTTTGTATTGATGTATTATTGCAGTTTGTAGTAACAGTCTGAGTACTGACCCATCTACCTGTCGTCTCTACAGGTGATCGGTATGTTTCCAGGGAAGGATGGTCAGTCTCCTTATGTCACCTGTGGAGCCAAGGTCTGACCCAGTCTGACTGACTGACTGTCTGACTGTCTGTCTGATTATCTGTCTGACTGTCTGTCTGACTGACTGTCCCTCATGTTGTCTCTATGCTCAGAGGTACAAAGTGGACAGAGATATCTGGGTAATACCAGTAGATCAATAGAACACAGATCAGTAGAACCTAGAACCTGTAGCCAGTGTAGGTCCAGAGTTAGACCAGGTCTCTTCATCTCATCCTATTAAACATGTGACAAATGTCCCTGTAAAACCACAGTCCCACAGCCAGACTGACCCATAGCAGCAGAAACCTCCTTCCTCATCAAATCCAACTCAGTATTCAGTTTCTGCTGCGTAGAGACGTGTTGGAGAACAAATCCAGACCCAGGACACAGAGTCTCTGTGGCGTTCACTGCCCTGTCTGTGTGGAGGGATTTTCAATTTCACTGCAGGTTACTGATGACTCTGTGTGTGTGTGTGTGTGTGTGTGTGTGTGTGTGTGTGTGTGTGTGTGTGTGTGTGTGTGTGTGTGTGCTTGTGTGTTCAGAGGGAGGACAGTGAGAAGATCGGACCTCTGGCATATTTTCCTCCTAATGGGACCTTCAACCTCATGTACTACCCGTACTATGGCAAGAGAGCTCAGGTAACACAGTGACAACAAACACACACACTAACACACTGTCACCTGTCCGGGTCTTTACATCCATGTTGGTGGATCCTACAGATCATGAAAGTGGTTTCAAACAATCTGCACCAGGTGTTCTGGTCAGCAGACACATTACAGGATCAGTGGATCCAAGTTAGTACCTGAAAATATAAATCAGTCAGATGATCCAGTAGATCCATGTTGGACATAGTTTCCAAGTGTCTACCTGTGATGTGTTTAATGTCTCAGGTGAACTACACTCAGCCGCTGGTGGCCGTGAAGTTCCTGAACGCCTCCCTGAACACCGACATCAACATCGAGTGTAAAATCAACTCCAACACTCTCGCCGCCGGCAGCGACAGGGACAAGTTCGCCGGACGGGTTTCCTTCAAACTACGGATCAACGACAAGTAGACGCAGGTCACGATGAAGTTGCACAAGTCCAGATGTTTAATGAAATTAGACCCCATCACAGCACATCTGTTTCCAACTTCATGATGCGTTCACTGACACTTTTGTTTTTAAAGTATTTGTCACATTCGGCCACAGTCTGTTTTTCCCCACAGTGCAGCTTTACCTCCAACACACCGACCAATCAGCACGCACACACGCTCTGATGTCACTGCCACTGACGAAGGCCTGAGAAATGATGATCAATCATCATATTGATCTGCATCAAAGGCCAAATTACTGATCACACAGCTGATCAACCTTCAGTTTATTTATTCATGTCTTTATTTATTTATTTATTTGGGCTATTTATGAAAACTTTGTTTACAACATTAAAACCTTCACAGACCAAAAACAGTTTGATCAGAATAAAGTTTAGCAGGTGTCTGGTCGGTTTCTGTGAATGTATCATCAGGTACGACTGTCTCTGATTGGCTGTTCAGAAACTAGTTCACAGAAACAAAACCAGCACTGGAATCAGTTGAGAAACTACACTACAAGTAGAAACCAGTTCAGGAAACCACATCACCTACACAGCTACACTTTTAGAGAGACGCCAGAAACCAGTTCAGAAACTAGGGAACATATTATTTATAAATAAACCAGACACCAAAACCAAACACCAACAGAGCCATAAACCTGCTCAGAAACCAGTACAGAAACCATATAACCAACTCAGAATCCTGTCGATTAGCCAGTTCACGAACTGGAACACAGAGCACAAACCATATCATATATAGTCCAGACTCAGAACCAAAAACCAGAACAGGCCCAATCATAACTAGTTCAGAAACTAGTACCAGTTGACAGACGAGTCTGGAAACAACAGGAGTCAGTCCAGAAACTGGTCTGTTAAACTTCAATATCATTTGTTGCTCTGGAAGCAGCTGAATCCATATCCAATCAGATGCTAGCTTTAGTAACCATGGCAACAGTATTTATTAGTGTTTGATGTCACGTTTTTCCTCTTGAAAAATTTTATCGTCGCTGCAGCAGGTTGGCTAGTTAGTTATTTAGATAATTAATTAGTGAATAAAGCTACTGAATAAATTGAGTGAGTTTAGTTAAAGGATTAGTTAACGAGTTAGTGATTTGTTAGTTTTGTTGATTTTCCATCTGTTTTTGTTTATCATGGGGCTGAGTGTGACGACTGTTACCATGACAAACAGGCCATGTGACACACCTCACCTGCGGACATGCCCCTCCCCAACACACCTGAACTGCTCTCCACCAATCGTCTTCCTTGTGTGACCAGCCAATCAGATGGTCCTGCTGTATGATGTCACATGATGTTACTTGTTTGTGATTGGTTGATTTCTCCTGCCTGAAAACTTCCTTAAATAATTAAAAACAATAAAGTTAAACAGAAAAACAACAAAACTTATCTGTGTCTGTTCATGGAGGTGCAGGACCACAAAGGACTACACACTGAAACGGGTCCAGGCTACAGGACTACACACTGAAACGGGTCCAGGTTACAGGACTACACACTGAAACGGATCCAGGTTACAGGACTACACACTGTAATGGATCCAGGTTACAGGACTACACACTGAAACAGGTCCAGGTTACAGGACTACACACTGTAACGGATCCAGGTTACAGGACTACACACTGAAACAGGTCTAGGTTATAGGACTACACACTGAAACCGGTCCAGGTTATAGGACTACACACTGAAACAGGTCCAGGTTAGAGGACTACACACTGAAACAGGTCCAGGTTAAAGTACTACACACTGAAACAGGTCCAGGTTACAGGACTACACATTGAAACAGGTCCAGGCTACAGGACTACACACTGAAACGGGTCCAGGTTACAGGACTACACACTGAAACGGATCCAGGTTACAGGACTACACACTGTAATGGATCCAGGTTACAGGACTACACACTGAAACAGGTCCAGGTTACAGGACTACACACTGTAACGGATCCAGGTTACAGGACTACACACTGAAACAGGTCTAGGTTATAGGACTACACACTGAAACCGGTCCAGGTTATAGGACTACACACTGAAACAGGTCCAGGTTAGAGGACTACACACTGAAACAGGTCCAGGTTATAGGACTACACACTGAAACAGGTCCAGGTTACAGGACTACACACTAACGGATCCAGGTTACAGGACTACACACTAAAACAGGTCCAGGTTACAGGACTACACACTGTAACGGATCCAGGTTACAGGACTACACACTGTAATGGATCCAGGTTACAGGACTACACACTGAAACAGGTCCAGGTTACAGGACTACACACTGAAACAGGTCTAGGTTATAGGACTACACACTGAAACCGGTCCAGGTTATAGGACTACACACTGAAACAGGTCCAGGTTAGAGGACTTCACACTGAAACAGGTCCAGGTTATAGGACTACACACTGAAACAGGTCCAGGTTACAGGACTACACACTAACGGATCCAGGTTACAGGACTACACACTGAAACAGGTCCAGGTTATAGGACTACACACTGTAACGGATCCAGGTTACAGGACTACACACTGAAACAGGTCCAGGTTACAGGACTACACACTGAAACAGGTCCAGGTTACAGGACTGCACACTGAAACAGGTCCAGGTTACAGGACTACACACTAACGGATCCAGGTTACAGGACTACACACTGAAACAGGTCCAGGTTACAGGACTACACACTGAAACAGGTCCAGGTTACAGGACTACACACTGAAACAGGTCTAGGTTACAGGACTTACACACTGAAACAGATCAACAAATTGCTCAACAGAATCGCACAAATCACCAGAACTGGAGTTGATCTGTATAAACCTGATTCAGCTTTTCTATGACCTCTCTGGTTTGTAAAAACTGTTTCTTGATTATTTAAAATAAAGATTATAAGATTATAAATGTCGGATTGAAGATTATAAATGTCGAATTGAAGATTATAAATGTCGGATTCACGAGATTGGTCCTGGACTTCGCAGAAGCTGAAACTGCGTCGTACAGACCAGGATGCTGAGCAGGACGTTTCCATGTGTGTTACATAAAAGCAGCAGCAGCAGCGTGTTGTTACATAACGACATGAATTATGGACCCGGGGACAGAGATCAGACTGCAGCACTGAGGCCTCTACAGGTCTGGACCAGGATTTACAGTCGCATTGAAGACACTCAGTGTGAACAAAAACTGAATCAACGCTGCCCCCGTGTGGCCACGTCCAGAAACAGCATCAGACAACACTCAGCATTGACGTGATCAATACACTAAATGTACATTTCTGTATTAAATAGTTTGTTAGTTGATTCAGTCACTGACGTGTTTAACTTCCTGTGTTATGATCATTTGAGTCTCTTTTAAAACTGAATTGAAAACCGTTTCATTCATAAAGGCCTTTAAATGATAAATAATTTGATCTGTGGTTTTATTGGTTTTACAAATATTGTATTGCATTTACCTTGTGTCTTTACCCTTTGTAGCACTCTGAGATTCTTATGAATGAAAAGTGCGTTAAAATAAAAATCTATTATTTCAGACGATAAAATATAAAATATAACATAGTGAACTTTATAAAACATGTAATATAAAACAGCCGACTGAGTTTAAATAACATTTTCTTCACTCAGGTAAATGTTGGTAAATGTTTTATTCTGAAGTCAAACTGCTCATGTGATGAAATCAGGGAACAAAGACAAACTGTTTCTGTTCCTGTCACTTCCTGTCAAAAGCAGAAGTCTGAGCAATGAAGAGTTTATCTGGATCTCTGCTGCTCGGTGAGTCCAACAGTTTCATTCCAGGTGTGACACCTGTCTACACTAAGTGTTTTCTGGATCATTGTTTAAACTTTAAACCAGTTTGTCCACATTAAACAGTTATTGCTAAGGGGGGTCCACAGGGTCACTGGGTAACTTAGTTTAGCGCAAAGACTGGAAACAAACACCAAAACCCTGAGGACTGGAAGGACGACATCTTTGACTTTTTCATCACTTTTAGTTTTCTGGTTTGTGATCTCTTGGTGGCAGCAGCTCCTTTGTTTGCTTTTTGCAAGTTTTGATGAGTTTTTACTAAATTATCATCTGTTAATCCAAGTCAAGTCCAGATCTATGCTTTCTCTCTGATAACGGATGAAAGTGGATGAGTTGGGATGTTCTAATTCTTGTGGAGAGACATATGGAGATTATGGAAACTGCATCAGAAAATATACGTTTCTGTGGCAACGGCATCTATACAAGAGTCTGCTTCTTGGTATAAAACCTGAAATCCCCCAAGACCTGAGGAGGCGCAGGAGGGGCTGTAGAGCAGGAGTGAAGCATCGAGAAAAACGTAGGAGATTTAAACCATTTCTCCCAAAAATTATTATGGGGAATGTGAGGTCACTTGGCAACAAAGTGGATGAACTTACAGCTGTATTTGTTAACTCCACATGGTCCAACCCTGGACATGTGACAGTGAAGGACTGCATCTGTACTCCAGACACTGAACTGTTGGTGGTTGGACTGAGACCATACTACCTGAAGGACTATAAGAAGTCACACACTGCTGTGGAAGGAGACTCAAAGTTTGCTAATGAACTGAACCTGTTCTGTAATAGATTTGACACCACCCCTGCTTCTTACTCTGATCCAGTGTCCTCACACACCATCCCTCCTCCCTACACCACCTTAGCTGATGCCTTGGGGTCTCTTCACATCCCCCCACCCAACATCTCTGCCAATGCTGCCTCCCCATTGCCCACTGATGCCATCTCCTCTATCAGCAGCCATACAACATTGAAGTATACCTCACCTCCAATAACTCCTCCCCTGCCCTCACCATCTGACTCCTCATCAACACAATACACAGGCCCAGTCTGTGCAACAGAACAGGTGAGGAAGGAACTAGCTAAACTAAAGGCCAACAAAGCAAAAGGACCAGATGAGATCAGTCCCAGAGTACTTAAGGTGTGTGCTGGACAGCTTGCAGAGGTTTTTCAGAAACTCTTTAACCTCTCTCTGAGGCTCAAAAAGGTGCCTAAGTTACGGAAAGCTTCCTGTATTGTCCCATTACCAAAAAGAACCCATCCCAGTACCCTTAGTGACTTCCGACCAGTATCGCTAACATCACATGTCATGAAAGTGTTTGAGAGACTGGTCCTGCAACACCTGAGGTCTGAATTTCTGGACCCCCTGCAGTTTGCATATCAAGAACACATCGGAGTGGAAGATGCCATCATCTTCTTAATGCACAGAGCATACTCCCATCTGGAGAGACAGGGCAGCACTGTGATAGTCATGTTCTTTGACTTTTCAAGTGCTTTCAACACTATTCAGCCCCACCTGCTCAGTGCAAAGATGCAGGATATGGAAGTTCCCGCAGACATGGTGGAGTGGATCACAGAGTACCTCACTGGGCGGCCACAGTTTGTTCGCTTAGATGGCTGCATATCTGATGTGGTGATGAGCAGCACCAGTGCACCTCAAAGAACTGTACTAGCACCATTCCTGTTTACAATCTACACCTCAGACTTCCGCTACAACTCAGGAACCTGTCACCTCCAAAAGTGCTCTGATGACTCTTCAATCATTGGATGCATCAACAATAATAACGATGAGGAATACAGACACTTGATAGAAAGCTTTGTTGATTGGTGTAACAACAACTGTCTAAAGCTCAATACCAAAGATACCAGAGAACTGGTGGTGGACTTTAGGGGGAACAGGAAGACCCCAGTCCCTGTCTCCATCCTTGGAGACAAAGTAGAGATTGTGGACTCCTATAAATACCTTGGAGTTCACATTAACAACAAACTGGACTGGTCAAACAATACAGAGGCACTCTTCAAGAAAGGACAGAGCAGACTGTTCTTCCTCAGGAGACTCTGTTCCTTTGGTGTGTGCAACAAGCTACTGAAGATGTTCTATCAGTCTGTAGTAGTGAGTGCACTGTTCTTTGCAGTTATGTGCTGGGGAGGTGGCATCAAGGCTGGTGAGGCCAACAGACTAAATAAGTTGATCAGGAAGGCAAAATCTGTTGTTGGACTGGAACTGGACAGTCTGGAGGCTGTGGCAGAGAGGAGGATGGTGGACAGAATAAACTCCATACTGGACAAGTTCAAGTTCATTCAGCCACAGACTAATTCCTCCTAAAACCAAGACTGAGAGATTCAGGAAGTCTTTTGTGTCCACGGCCATAAGACTCTATAATTCCTCAATATAAACAATAACACACAAACACACACACACACACACACACACACACACGGAAGCCCATTTAGACTAATGACCACGAAAAAAGGCAGAACAGTTTATAGGAACATCGAAACACAAACACTGACCTTGACTGACCTCTGACCTTCAGTGACCTCTGACCTCCTGTTGCAGGTGTGTCTGTGCTGTTGCTGTCTGAACTGACTGTTTCTGCAGGTAAGACCAACCAGAGACACTGAAACAATAACACAGATACATTTACTGACTGTCTGTCTGACTGTCCTCCAGTCTCTCTGGGTCTCAGTCCAAACCTTCAGCAGTTCTTCAGTGGAGACTCAGTGTCTCTGAGTTGTGTTGAAGATGGACAGACAGGTGGTGGATGGACAGTGAAGAGGACCAGAGGAAACCAGACTGAGGACTGTGGAGCAGCTGGTTCAGGCTCTGGTTCCTCCTGCATCTTGTCTTCAGTTTCTCCATCAGACTCTGGACTTTACTGGTGTGGAACCAGTTCTGGACTGAGCAGCGACTGGATCAACATCAGTGTCTCAGGTACAGAAACTTCCTGTTTGCTTCTGTCTGCTGCAACTTAACATGTATATGACTCTGGCCTGTTGCTGTAACTCTGTCTCTGTATGTCTCTGCTGTTCAGATGGTCCTTTTATTCTGGAGATCCCTGCACTTCCTGTGCTGACAGGAAGTGATGTCACTCTGTGCTGTAGAGCTAGAAATGCTTCCACAGTTGAAGCTGATTTACATAAAAATGGAGAGTTTGTTGCTGCTGGAGGAAACTTCACCATCAGGAAGGTCCAACAGTCTGATGAAGGTCTCTACTGGTGTCATATTGATCTGTCTGGATCATCTCCACAGAGCAGGCTGAGGGTCAAAGGTCAGGACTGTGGCATCACTTCCTGTTTATGAGCTGATAATAGACTGAACCAGCTTCTGCTGCTCTCTGTACAGATCCTCCCCCTACAACCTCTGATCCTCCCACTTCATCTTCATCATCATCATCATCATCATCAAACTCTGCTCCTCCTCCAGGTTCACAATCCTCCTCCTCTCTCTTCATCCCAGTCTCAGCAGCTTTGGGTTCTGTGGTTCTCCTGGTTCTGGTTGTGGTTCTGATGTTGCTGCTGTGGAGGAAACATAAAGGTATGAAATGTACTGGAACCAGTCGATGTCTGGTTTAGATACGGCAGATCTCTCAGATGGTCCTGGACCAGGTCTGGGACTGGCACAAGCAGGGACAGATCTTTACCACAGAATCTGGTTTCTATGTCACTGTGCATTAACATTTGGGAGCTGAAGTGTAAACTGGGTCACTTTGGTTAATGTTCAGGTTCTGGGTTACCTGGTCCACATCAGGTGCATTTACTTTCTATTGCAGCAAGTGTGACAGATAGAACCTTTCAAATTAAAGTTTGATTTATATGAGCTGTAAAAATACATCGTTACTAAAACCTGCACCTGAACTGAGCAGAACCAGAACCAGTTCTCAGGTTCTGACTTTAAGGTCAGTTTGGACATGAAGTTTAAGAATCCATTCAATCGATCTATTAATCAGTCCTGTCTCTCAGGTCCTGATGAGGTCACTTACAGTCATGTGATCATAAGAGGTCAGAGGTCAGCTGGGGAGACACCTGGTAACTATGACAACCACACACACATTTTTTTCAATGTTGGCTTTTATTTTGAAGCTTCTATCTTTTCTTTCCTCTGGACGATGTAACATGTGACCTCAGTACATACTGACTATACTACGATACTATACCAGTACTACCAGTACTACTGCTGACAATACTAAGCACTACCAAAATAAGAGTCTAACACTACGGTTATGTTGCAGCTCAGTCATCTGAACCAGACGTGGTTTATTCCTCTGTGAGATCAGGTAACACACACACACACACACACACAGTTACCATGGTAACACAAAGTAACACCATGCTTTTATTTTGTTGGTCCAAACAGGAAACTGAAGACACTGGTCTCCAGTCAGATTCATCCGTCTGTTCTGAAGCTGCTTCATGTTTACTCTAATAAACAAAGATAAAACAGTCGGACTTCAGTCCACACTGTCATCAGTTTGATGTCAAGGAAACTGATTAAAGGCTCAGTCCGCTCATTTTACTGATTTAAAAACAGCTGGACAGTCTGTGGAGACAGAAACAGGTCCAGGTTATAGGACTAGAAACCCAGAAACACACTGAGTGGATGTTACAGTCAGGTTCATATTTATTGGTACAATAAGAAGCTTTTTCCCATCTGGCCTCTGTCCACCACAGTGAGTTGGACATGAGACACTCAGGATGTAGGAGAAGACTTTCAGCTTTAAGTCGAGAGGTTTGACATGAACCATTTAGGAATCACAGCCATTTTACACACCAGCCTTATGTTTTTTGGACACATGGCTGACACAAAGTTTCATGGCCCAGTATGACCTGTTCCCTCATCAGTCCAGGACAGATCAGGCCAACTAAAAGTCTGGAGTTGGTTCTGGTGTTACATTGGCAGAGAACACTTGAAAAAGCCCAAACAGGTTCTGGACTAAGGTTCTTTGGACTGATGAAACCCAGATTAATCAGAATAATGAAAAAGAAAGGAGCAGCTCATGTCCAACATGGATGTGTATGAGTGCCAACAGAACCGGGTCACTGGTGGTTTATTGAGGACCTCACTGTGGATTAAAGCAGCAGAATGGATCCAAAAGTGTACTGGGCTGGACTCTCTGCTCAAATCCAACCACACCTGTAAAACCGATATCATGCTGCAGTGCTAATGACCCAAAACAAAAAGGACAAGTCCTGGGGAAGTCCAGACCCGATCCCATAGAGCTTTTCACTGACTGGAGCCAAAAAGATCCACAATCAACCTGATGAAGACCATAAACCTCATATTTGAGTCACTTTGTCCCATCATTGATGAGCCACCTAAAATAAGTGTGTGTATAAAACGACTAGTTCCTAAATGGATCATGTCACTTTTGTTAAACACTTGAACTAAAGCTGAAAGTCTCACGTCTGTGGTGGTGGACAGAGGCCAAAGGGCAAAAAGCTTCTCATTGTCCCAATAAACACAGACTTGATCGTATTTACCTGAGGCTCTAGGATGAAATTAACCAGATGCATTGTGGGACCTTCAGTGCCAATGTTTGACCCAGGAATCTCCATCACAGGCTAAAGTGCAAAAAAAAACAAAAACCAAACCAACTGGGCAGAAAACCCATCCAGTGATTGTAGAAGAACCTGGTTTAGTTTAGTTTAATAAGATGCTGAACATCAATGACAAACAAATGTTTATACATGTTTAGTCTGTGTAACATCTTTAAGTGTCAGACTGAAGAACTTCTCACTTTTTAATACACTGGAAGAAACCAAAACTATCTTCAGACAGATGTGGAGTCTTAAAGCCAAACACATTATTATTAGTGCAGCCCACAGCTGTAATGTCAGTCTGTTACTGTCCTGAGGACCTAAAGGAGGACAGTCTCCTTCAGAACAAATCAGACCCTGGATTTAGTCTGAGTAGGAATCACTTTTTAGTGGGCAAAATTTCCGTGATGCTATTTTTATTTATACTTTCAGAAGTAAAAACAATTTAACATCCTTAAAATAAGAGCTCAGGTCTATCTCCACTAAACTGAGCAGAGACGTCCTACATGGTCAGGAGTCGTCAGGAGAAGAGACACTGAACACAGAGCTCATTAAAACGTACTGGAACATTTGCTGTGACAGATCTTGTGCAGTCGCTCCATCAACAAACAGATCACACAGTCTCAGCAGAAACTAAGATCATTGCTACTGTTTTTTTTTTTAAGAAACAGATGCAGCTTTGGATCAGTGATGATTTGGTTCGTCACAGGTGACAGTGTCGGCAATAAACTAAACTTGGCTGCTCTTTTAGCACAACAGATCATGTGCAGATTTATACGTTTCTTCACCAAACATTAAGAAATAAGATGAAATTCACGTGCACTGTTGGTTTATCTGGAGTTCTGGCATCATCGATGGCACACAGTTTAAAATAGTGAGCACTGATGAGGATCTGAAACCATCATCAGGGTGCAGGAGGTTCTGTGGGTTACTGTGAAGTCCTAAGGTAAGTTTCAATATGATTCCCAGTAGAGATGCTGTGACACCTGATTAATACTGGCCCAGACACAACAGGATCAGCAGAGTCCAGGTTTGGGTGAGGACCTAAAGGAGGACAGTCTCTGTCAGAAGAACAAAACAGACTCAGGTGGTTTTTCCCTCAGTTTTATTATAAAAGCTGAAGTTTCTACTCTGACAGTGAACAAGGAACAGAAAAACTCCTTTAAACCTCCAGTAAGAAAATAAAAAACAACATGAAGAGCAGGAGGAGGGGCTGGGGTTTCCATGGTGACACAGGTGAGGTGGGTATGGGGGTAACCATGGTAACAGTGGGGGTTTACTATCCTCTGGTGTCAGACAGTTTAACCTCTGACCTCACTCTCTCACACACACACGCACACGGACAAACAAACAAACAAACACACACACACACACTCTCCACTTTCCTGTGTGTGTGTTTCAGGGCGACCTGTCAGGTGAACATCAGCACTAACATATTGCTGATCAGTCTAATCAATAAGTACAGGTTCATTAATAATCAGCAGTGAGAGCAGACTCCTCCCTCAGCCTCCACCTGCAGCTCAGTGTGACGTCCTCACATTTAAGGACCTAAAATCTTTGTTTACTGATCAGTTTGTAAACAAAGATGGAGCCTGTTTTATCTCTGACTCAAACTGGAGTTTACATCACTGTTACCATGGAGACTGAAAACAGCAGCAGCTGATTGGCTGGCAGCTGGATTCCCTGATGTAATTCGAGCTGACCTTCACCCTCACCTGTCTGTCTTCTTCTCTCCCTTGAACAGGACGCAGCAGGAAGTCTCAGGACCCAGCTGTCGTCTCTATGGCAACACTTACAGGTGGAGCATTATTGTACCCCTGTCCAATCAGCTGTCAGACCCTGACCTTCACTGTCCACCCTCTGAAACACACACACCTACCTCTCTCTCTCACACACACTCAGTCTCTCTCTCATCCAGCGGCAGCTCTTCGTCTCTACTCGTCATCCTCCTCCTCCTCGTCTTCATCCTCCCCCTCGTCGTCGTCCTCTTCGTCTCCTCCCTGAGCTGAAGAGCCGGGGTTCCTGGCGTACGTGCCGCCGCCGCGATACGCCACCATGTCCTGAGGGAAGGAAGGAAGCAGTTTAATGTTCTGCGTCCTCTGCAGATGGGACAGGTGTCCGTCTCCCAGTCTGCACCAGTTTCTGCACCCAGTCAATTAATTAAAAACCAGTTTCCAGCTTGTCCCAGTCTGTAAACTTTATACTGGAACATCAGGCTCTTTCAAATTCAGGTTTTGGTTAAAAGCTTTAAAAAATAAAACCTTAAAAACTCAGGAGTAAAAACTCTGGGACAAACTGAGGAACTGCCTCATTTTTATTAATATGAAAGTCCAGACGACAGAAAAAAGAAAAAATGTTAGTAATGATCAATAAATCTGCTTCTTTCACTGCCCAGAAATTTATCACAGAAAACTAAACCAGAGTTAAAACTGAGCCAGGGGGTTTTTCCTCAGCATCTAGGTTCTGTTGACATTTGTCTATAAACTGTTGGAGACGTCCAGTGAAAAACAAAGGCCTCAAACCTTTTCACACGTTTCTACCTGCTGCTGTTTACAGACTGTAACGTCCTGTGACTGGTTTCTGTCCTCACCCGGTCGTATTTCTCCCGTAGCTTCTGGGCCTTCTCTTCGTACGGCTGTTTCTCAGACTGGGACAGTTTGCTCCACATCTCTCCCAGTTTCTTGGCACAGTCTCCTATGGACAGACCCGGATACTGCTGCTTCACGCTGGGACGGTACTCGCTGCAGAACACGAAGAACGCAGACCTGCAGGTCGAGAGAACCAGTCAGTACAGGATGTAGCTGCTCATTTTTAACAAGGCAGCTCTGACAACAGGACAAACACCAAAACATGGCAGATGACTTGTCAGTGGAAACCAGTAACACCAGTTTAAACCAATACAGGTTTTCTTGTGGCTGATACTGGTTTTAGAAATCAGAGCATCAGATCCTGATAATTTTTGGCCAATATATTGGGCCGACTATCTTTGACTGGGTCTTCACAGTTTCTGTCTGAAGGTCAGGGGGAGTCTTTGAGTTTTAGGAGCTCAGCTCCTCAGCAGTGATAACGAGTCACAGTATTAATGACCAGTTTGACCAGTTCACAGTCAGTGATCTAACTTTTCATTTACCTGTGGTTTTATTTTCCACCACGACATCCACTACCTTCTATGTTGCTGTTATGTTCATGGTGTTTACACAGAAATTTAACACATTTGCAAAATTTAACAGTTAATATTTATCTTTTTTTTTTTTTTTTTTTAGATAAAATTTAGACTCACTCCTAAAAAGGCTCCAAAATCCTTCCTGCTAAATGTAACATCAAAATGCCAATAATCAGCCTGATCAATCAGTTTAATCAGTCGACCTCTAGGTTCAACTGTGTCTGCAGAACAAACACAGTAAATAAAATAACAGCAGGTTTGTGTTTCTGTACATGAGGCTCAGTGTTCACTCCACACTGGTGTTAAACTGGTTTACAGTCAGTGGTGAATTCACACTGATAAAGAGACCAGAGGTTTACACAGACCATAATGAGGCCAAACACAGACGACCTGATTAACACTGAAGAAAACATTTCACCTCAACATCCCCTGAGCACAAAACATCAGTCAAAAGATCATGTGCATCAGTTTATATGACACTTTCCTTTAATCATGACCTGAAGGAGGAAACTGGTTCATTTAAGGTTTTCAGGCAACAGCCTGAACCAAAGCCTAAACCTTCATGTAAGAGACTGAGTCTCAGTCCACATCAGACCTGAGATTTACACTCAGACACCACCTGGGATCACAGGTAACCCAGTTCAGCCAGGTGCTGTTTAAACTAGAGTGGTCAGGTTCAGCAGGTTTAGTGAGTTCCACAACTTACGGGGGTCTTTTGGGAGCGTTGGGATCTTTCCTCTTGCGGCCCCTCTTTCCAAAGCCTTTGGGTGGAACGTAGTCCCTCATCTCCCTGTTGTAGCGCACTTTGTCGGCTTTGGCCATGTCCTCGAAACACTTCTTGTCACTGGGAGACAGAGCCTGGAACCACACACACACACACACACACTATGTCAGATGTACAAATGGACACTGATCTGAGGTCAGTTAATGATGGTCTCTGTTCCACAAACTGTCAAATACAAACAACAAACCACAGTCAATGTCACATATAGTTGGACTTCAACCTGCAGAAGAACAGTCCAAGTTTGAGAACAGTTTCCATATAGTTTAGAACTTAAAGATCAGTTTTCTTCTCAGCACTACAGACTTTTTTAAATCAGGACTGTTGTCATAGTTTAACAGACTAAATGACTCGACTGTACCATCAGTTGATGTGAGGAGGATATTTAAGTGTTTTTGTGACAGATGTTCAGTTTAATGTGACAGAAAACAGAGAAGAAGAAAAATCAGTGTCATCAAAACCCTTTTAATATTTTAATTTATGATGAATGTAGCTTTGGTTTGGTGACTGGTTCTGGTCTCACTAAGAGCCTGACACCGACTGGTTGTTTCTGTTGAACAGTGAAACGGTAACAGACGATGACGCTCTGCTGCCTCCTACTGACACAAATATAAAACGTCCATGTTCACCTGAGCTGATGCTCACAGCAGGTGCATGTTTCAGAAATGAACAGTGATTATTTCACATCAGTAAAAGTTTCTCTAAATGTGACCAGAGCTTCAAATCCCACTGGGACATAGTGCAGCTGGACTCAGTTTGACTGGTTCCATAAATCAAAGTCTGTCCCACAGGATAAACTCTCATGTTGGAGAGTCTCGGTAGACAAAACATCTGAAACACCTTTATAATGCAATGCACCACTGAACATAGGCTGCAACCAACCAGTCAGGTGAACACCAGGATGAATTTTATATAAAGGAGTCCACATCAGGACTGTTAGAGACTAGGGATGGGAATCAAGACCCTGTTCCAGGTTAGAACCACTTCCAAAATTTTGTTCACTTTGTTAGTTCATGGTGAAGAGAAGTTCTCCGAAGCATGGATAAATTTCACAAAGAAATATGACAGCAGAGCTATTTAGTGTAAAAGATTAATAAATGAATAAAATCAGACCTGCACCTGCAGCATGTTGACAAATCTTTTGATGCAACAAATACATGAAAGTCACCACTTCCCAACTGAACAGCCCGTCTGTTACGGAGGGTAAAGGTCCTGTGTTAACAACATCAGTGCCATAGCAGCTCAGCAGATCTTTATTTGACTAAAATATTCTCTCTTTCCATCTATTTTAGAAACTGACACTCTTACTGCACATCAGCATGTGGTGTATTGTTTAGTATTTGTGTCTACACTGGGCACACACTGTAAACACTACAGAGCAGAAACACCTGGGACAAGGTAAACTACAACAGAACAATATTGTCACCTATGGGTTCAGGGATGGGTGTTAGGTAGAGGGTCCAAATGATTAAAAGCAGAAACATACAGAATTACATCATATAATCCAAGGTAAAACTAATTAAACAAACTAGTAAAAAAATAAATTAAAAGAGCTGTAAGTTCAGTGGGACTGATATAATAAATCATAGATTCTATTTTAACAGTGTTTACTTGATGTATTTTTCTATTTTAGTGGAATATTGTTATAACAGCTGCATTGATGCAAAAAAAAAAAAAAACAAGTAGGTCAAGTATTTTTTAAAACACGAAACTGATCAGAACAGATAATGATATTGATTTGATATAATTATGATTTGATATAAATAAAATCATATCAATTCCCATACAGATCAGAGGGCCCAGTGAAGTCTGATGTATATTCCCACATTTAGATCTAAACCAGGTCCTGTATCCACTGTTTTACTGCCCAAACACTCACTACAACACCAACCCAGCATTACTGAGGACGAACCAATGAGCTTGGAGCCGGGAAGCACAGACAGGAAGTCAGAAACACCGTTGATTTGGTTCTAAATGTAAGATTTGATTTTCTGAAAACCCTTTCACTCACTCTAGGCATGTTTTAACAGAAACAAAATACTTTTTCTCAGGAAACTCAGTAGTACGTTAGTCTGTCTTCATCTTTTCAGCTGATCCAAAACAGCACTAGAACTAGATCTAGTACTAATAACATAGAAGAGGGAGTTTGAATTATTAGCAGTACGGTAACCTCAACATTGCCCTGTTCTACTCAAAGACTGGAACAAACTTCTCTGTCAGCTTGAGACTCACTTTCCAGTGAAACCTCTCTGAACAAACAGTACTCTCTGTCTGCTTGACTCTCCACCTGTATTTCTCTCTCCCTCCTACCTTCCATCTCTCTGAGCATTTCTTGGAGAACTCTGCAAAGTTGACCGACTGCTCAGGGTTTTTCTTCCGGTGCTCCTCTCGACACGTCTGGACAAAGAAGGCGTAGGCCGACGTCTTCCCCTTCGGCTTGTTGACGTCCTTACGCATCATAGTGGCGGTCTGATAGAAAGGAGGCAGAGAGACAGATACGGGTAAAAAGTGAAGGGAAACATTGGTTAGTTGGTAAAAAGCTGGTCAATGAGCTGATTTGCAGTTTGAGAACATTATTAATTTCATGACATTGCTCATATTTTGAAGCATTTCAGTCGACACAGCACAACTTTGTAATAACAAACATGTTAAATGTGGTTACTATTGTGACCAAACATATAGTCAACAGCCTGGTTAAACAAACATATTATTATAAACAACTGTTTAGTTGTCTATTATTTATAAGATTTTTATTTCAGAATCAGGTGGAAGGAATGTGACTTCAAATGTCCAGATATTTAGCTGAGAAAAATCAGGACTGAACATTTGCAGCCAGAGAATAATTCAATAATATGACAGATCAGGTGTTATTAATAACTGTTGTATATAATTGAGTTGAGGGTTAGACGATCCATTATGTTGTCAATTTAAAATATATTATTCAAAAATATTAATAAATGCTCATCACAATTATCCTAATTAAAACAGGCGTTCACATGTCCTCCTGTCCTGTCTGACCTGCAGAGTAAAATATTATCAGATGTCAAAGAAAAGCAGAAAATCTGCACAATGAAGAACCAGAAAGACAAGACTGGAAAATTGTAATAAACATATTGATTAGCTGAAAATAATGAAGATTGTGAATTAAAGAATGAGTCATATTTGAACTTGACACCACATCAAATCAAACAATGAAATATTTTAAATTTGTAAAAGCAGCATCATTTTATTTTCATTAGATTCAAATCAAAAAGTGCTTCATTGGTGATTGAAGAGAGAAACTAAACACATTTTTGTGGAATGACCCTTTAACCTGTAAAATATTAAAAAATGTTTTATTATAATCAGGGACACTAAGCTCCTCCATCCTCCACTAAAGTTTCCCGTTAATCGTGATTTACCGGGGAAACACCGGCTCATCAGTCCAACCGGGGCTGATTGTGGTAACAAAGAAGAGGGGATCCATTTTATCCACCGGGGGCTGGGAGGCCCTCACACCCGGGATGGACCCTCTCTGCCCGGTACAATACTGGGACATCCCCTGGAGCTCGGTTCCTCCTCTCCTGCTGTGGCTGGAGGTGTGTGAGCCGCAGAGATGAAGTGGACCCGGGGCCGAGTCCCGTACGAAGACCGGCCGCTGCGGTTAGCCTAGCCGTGCTAACGGGCTAGCTCCGCCAGAACAATGGGCCACCATTTCTTCCCGCCCTCTGCGGAGCTAGCCGCGCCATCCCCCCGCTAGCAGCAGCAGCTACCGGGCTAACAGACATTTAAACCGCAGGACGCCAGAGACCCCGGTATGAACCCCCGTTAATCCGTTTTACCTTTAACCACAGCGCCGGTTTTATACCGAACTGGCGCGCCTGCAATGGAAATATGGAGCCCGCATAACAGCTACGCATTTTCAACGAAGGCTCCGTCTATGCTCCGGAGAGGTCAACGTTGTATGGACGGGACCAGACTATTTGCTGGCGTTCATGCTCCAAAATGGGCGTTTCGTGTTTACAGTCGAGTCTCGAAAGGCCCCGAGTGCGGACACACAAAGGCCAGAAACACAAACAAATCACACACCCGCCACCTCGTTACCGTCAAAGCGGCCATTTTATTCCTGTTTTCGGCCTCTTTCACGGACCTTTTATCGCACAGTCCCACTTGTCACAGAAAAACCAGCCCAGTCAAGACCAGCTCATTTCCAGAGAAATACCACAGCGCTACCCTGAGTCCAGCCCTGAGAGGACGGAAGGTACTCACTGGTAGGAGGCCCAGACACAGGCTGGAGCAGACTCTGGACCGGGCTCGGGTTCTCGGGTTCTTGTTGTTGTTTGGTGGCGAAGCAGCGACTGCAGCCGTTGGTTCACTTTCAAACTGGGTCGAGCTCGAGCTTGGCCCCGCCCCCCAGAGACGCCCCGTTGGTCGTTCCTATACAGAGGGCGGGAATACGGCCCGCCAACCTGGGCGGGGCGCGTCTCCATACTCGCCTGTGATTGGCTCACAGGACCGCATGTCAAAGATCTTTGCTTACGCGGCTCCACCCACTGAAGAACGTCAGCAGGGCGGGAATTCTACACTGACAACAGGGTGGGGCTACTGTGTGTTTCTGCCTCTGATTGGTCAGAAGTAACGCATGTCAAGTCAGCCGGCCAATCAGAGAGGAATTGGAGTAGTGACCGCAGAGAAGCAGCGCCATGGATGAAGATAAACTGTAGTTTA
This sequence comes from Mastacembelus armatus, assembly GCF_900324485.2. Lineage (NCBI taxonomy): Eukaryota > Metazoa > Chordata > Actinopteri > Synbranchiformes > Mastacembelidae > Mastacembelus > Mastacembelus armatus. The sequence continues at coordinate 19,571,104 of NC_046650.1, read as the reverse complement.
TTTATCTATTATCGAGACATTTTTATGTTTCATTTGGAACATTAAGTGGCATCAAGTTTAAAACTACAGTGATAGTTGGGATAGTTGTGCACTTGTTCACTCTGAGGCTGGGGAAAGTACCACAACTGTGGAAGGCATCCTGTGTGGCACCAGTTCCAAAGACACAGCACCCAAAGGACCTCAGCAGCTACAGGCCAGTGGCATTGACATCACACCTGATGAAGACACTGGAGAGGCTGGTCCTAGTCCATCTCAGCCCTCTGCTGAGCTCATCTTCCTTTCAACTTGTCTACCAGCCTGTCATAGGGGTGGATGACGCCCTCATCTACATCCTATACAGAGTCTGGATCATGTTCTCTGACTTCTCCAGTCAACACCAGACAGCCAAGACTTCTTTGGGACAATCTGGACCACATGGGGGTGGACCTCCATTAATCAGACTAGACTACCTCACCAGCTGTCCACAGTACATGAGGGCACAGGGCTGGGTGTCTGACATGGTAGCCTGTAGTACAGGGGCCCCACAGGGACCAGTTTTGACTGGTGCCTGTGTGACCGGTGGGTTTCTGCGTTGTGTTGAAGTGAGGATGGTGACACTAGGATCATGTTTAGAGACGATCTCCATTTATTTCCTGACAATAAAAAGAAAAAAAAGAAAAACCTCCAAGTAACTATTCTTCCCGCTCCAGCTCCTACACAAATAAATATAAACAGACAGGACGGGAGTTAGCACCATAGCTTTTAAGCTAGCAACACCCGTCTATTAAAAGTAGCTTTATAAGCGCTCATGTGCCAACACATTCATATGAACAGATAGTAACAACCATAATGATGGTGAGGATGATCTAAAATAAATGCAAAACAATAAGAAACAACACGATTTCATTACGATGTTAATTGAACTGAGAAAATGGCACCCATCTCTCCCACAGGAGAATTGTACAAAAAGGGAGAGGGGAAGTGAGCGCCCAGAATTTATAGGAGGCAAGGCAAGTTTATTTAAAATTCAAGTCTGAGTCCATGATTCCCCCTAGATTTCTAGCTTGATTTTTAAATTTTAGAGAAAGAGACTCGAGGTGACTGCTGAGACTTTCTCTTTGTTTCTGAGGCCCAAAGATGATTATTTCAGTCTTGTCACTGTTTATTTGGAGAGAGTTGTTTTTCATCCACACAGTGATCTGTTCAATACAGCTGCACAGTGAGTCGACTGGTCCATGTTCACCAGCTGTGAGTGAAATGTAAATCTGAGTGTCATCTGCCTAGTTATGGTAGGACACATTATTGCTGCGTATTAACCATTTGATCTGAGACACAGTTACCAACAATGAAATACTTCCTGTCTTCAAGATAGGATTTAAACCATTTAAGGGCAGTACCAGAGATGCCTATCCAGTCCTCTAACCTTTGTAACAGGATCACATGGTCCACTGTGTCAAACACAGCACTTAGATCCAGCAGTGCTAAGACAGAGACTCTGCCAGCGTCAGTGTTCAGATGAATGTCATTTGTCACCTTGATGAGGGCAGCCTCAGTGCTGTGATGGGGCCAAAAACCTGACTGAAAATCATCAAAGCAGTTGTTTAGCATGAGAAAGTCAGTAAGTTGTTGGTAAACAACTTTTTCAATGATTTTGCCTAAAAACGGCAGGTTTGATATGGGCTGGTAGTTGTTCAGTACCATGGCATCGAGACTGCTCTTCTTCAGGAGAGGCTTGATGACAGCAATTTTCAAAGCCCTTGGAAATGTTCCTGACTGTAATGAGTTATTAACTAATTGAGTGAGTTGTGGTAACAAACTGCTTAGTACTGATTTCAGAAACTTAGTGGGTAAAACATCAAGGCAACAGGTGGATGAACTCAGACTTGAGATGATGTCTTCATCTCTTTATGTCATTTACAGGTGTAAAGTGTGTCAGCATCTCCTGGATGGCTGCAGAGGTGGTATCTGCCTTGTGCAATTTATTGTTTGTTTAATACCCTGAATATTGTCATTAAAAAATTATTCAAATTCATTACATTTAGATGTTACATTTAGTTTACTCACTGTAGCAAACAGGACACGTGAGTTGTTACTGCTGTTGTTGATGATTTCAGAAAAATACATTTCTCTCTTTCTACGTAGAGTTTCATTGAACACACACAACATCTGCTTATAAATGTCATAATGAACCTGGAGCTTTGATTTACGCCATCTTCTTTCGGCCTTCCAGCACTCCCTTTTCTGTGCCCTGACCGAGTCATCATTTCTCCACGGTGGCTTTTGCCTGTTCCTGATTAATTTATCCTTAACAGGAGCAATCACATCTATGACATTTAGAACACTTGAAGTATATGAAGTCAACAAATCTTCAACATGAGAGAAAGTGATATTTTCAAACCTAATCATCTCCATGAACAGTTTCCTGGTGTTATCATTTATGTGTCTTTTCTGAACAAGTGTAGGTCCAGTTGCATCTTTGGGAATTATGGACAAATCAAAAAAGACACAAAAATGGTCAGACATCAATCACAGTGATATTAGAAGCGTTAACACCCTTAGTAATGACAAGGTCCAGAGTGTGACCTCTGGTATGGGTCGGCTCCCTAACGTGCTGACTAAGGCCATACGTTTCAAGGACGGCAGAAAGTTCTTTGGCATATCTGTCACAGGCCTTATCCATGTGAACATTAAAATCACCTGTAATAACCAGACAGTCAAACTCTGTGAAGACGACTGAAAGCATCTCAGTAAATTCATCAATAAAATTTTGACAGCATTGGGGAGGTTTGTAGAGGATGATAAAAAGTACAGAGGGAGATAATTTTTGCTCCATTTTAAAAGATACATACTCAAATGATAAGAACTCCCCAAATGACAGCCTGTGGGGAACCATATTATCCCTAAACAAGGCACAGACGCCACCACCCTTTTTGTTTTCTCCTGTTTCTGATAGAAATGTAAAATTAGGTGGGGTGGATTCAATAAGAACTGCATTTGCTGTCCTGCTATCTAACCATGTTTCTGTTAAAAACATAAAATCAAGATTGTAAGAGGAGATAAAATTATTGATTAAAAATGATTTGTTACATAGAGATCTGACATTGAGCACTGCAACTTTCAAATTAGTTTGAGTAGGACCTGAAACTGTCTGTCTGCAAGGGATTTGAATTAGATTCCTCTGATTGGACAGTCTGTCTCTCTTTTAGCCACTCTGCGTGTTTTGACTGGAGCTATAGCACTAGGGGAGAGTGTTCTCTCCCTGGGCCTCAGGTCGATAAGTGGTTTATTATGGCTATAAGTCCTAGAACAGCAGAGGCCCTGGGTGTCCTAGTTACTGATAGCAGCATTGATGCTAGTCAGGATCTTTGGAGGGGTACCACAGAAGCAGAAATTAATGAGGAGGGGCTTTGAACTCAAACTTTATCAACAAAAACAACAGGTTAGGAGGTCCTGACAGTTAGGTATAGAAATATTTGGGGATAAAAACAGATTCTGTGTAATTATAACTAAGGGAACATATGACCCGGTTACACCTGCAGAACCAACTCCTAATTATTTTTATTAATACCTTGTTTTTTCCCCTTTTCTATTTTGCAGCTATTTTTATCTTGTGCCGTACATCCCTGCTGTCTCAGTGTGGGACAGATAAAGATTCATAACAGAAAATAAATCAGATATTTTCATCTCTGTTATTGAGTTTGGTATCTGCTCATTGACATTGATGTAAAACCCAAAGTAATGTCTGTTAATATCTTGTTTCATCTGACCAATATAAAAAAACCTGAAATTTTCAGTATCATAGAAAACAGCATGATTACAATTTAAAGCTTCATGGAGTGTGTGTTGTATATTTTCCAGACTGAATGATTAAATAAAATGCACAGAATGGATGAAGAGATAAATAAAAAGCAATAGCGTGAATGTTTGCTGGATTCAACCCCTTATTATCTTGATACAGGTTAATTTTTTCTTTTCAAACAAAATGTCAAAAACATTCTGGTTTCAGCTTCTCAAAAAAAAAAATCTGTTTTTCTTCAGGGAATATGGTTTTTCATTGAATATGTTTTAGGGACTGTTGTTCAGACAAAACATTTAAATTGAAGACATCACCTCATTGACTGTAAACTGCAGTTTTCTCTATTTTCTAATGTGTAAATTATTTTAACTGAGATTAATCAATAAAGTAAAACATGTCATCTGAAAGCCTCAACATGTACACTGTGACAAACTGACTATAGAATTTACAGTAAATACCTGGCAAAAAAAGTTGCCAATAGTTTTGTACAATTTGCTTTTAATTACTGTAACAAGAACTACAGTATGTTACAGGATTTTGTTGTATGTAAATTACAGCAATATATTGTTTTTACAGGAAAACAATAATTAATTGTAATCTAGTTTACATTACCTTGTATTGTGTTCAAGTTACAGAAGTTACCTGGCAACTAAAGTTGTCAATAAATACCTGTATACTTCACAACACAATATTTTGTTGTAGAATATTTTACAGTTTATTTCTGTTTTTTACAGTAACAGCTTGACAAATTCTACATATTGTGAAGTGTTTGAGACCTGACTTGCTGTTAAACCAAAATCCATCAACATTGCATTTGTTTCAAATAAAACCAGAGTCAGAGCTGCAGCCAAAAACATTTTTAAATTAAAACTCAATTTACAACAGGTTTCAGAACCGGAGGTTTGTATATGACTTAAGCTCAAAGTCCATTAATCACCTGAGCAGAGAGGAGACATGAGGACTAACTGAGTTATTGGCAGCTTTGCATCTTGGGGCCACTGGTTGGGTTGATTCCAATGAAACATCTGAAATCACAAAATCACATGACAAGAAACTTCTTAAGAAAACTGCTCACAGCTGCTAAACACAGTAAACACAGCTCTAACTAATCTGGGTCATTAACTAACTGGTACCACAACCTAGAGTCAAGTGTTTCACTATCACATCTAAAACGTTATGCAGAGGGTAAGAAACTTAAATGCTAAATGCTTAAATGCTCTATGCTAAATTAGCATAGAGCTCTGCCCCTGATTGGTCAGAAGTGACGCATGTCAAGTCAGCCGGCCAATCAGAGAAGAATTGGAGTAGTGACCGCAGAGAAGCAGCGCCATGGATGAAGATGAACTAGTTTATCTATGCTAAATTAGCATAGAGCTCATCCTGAATGTCAGAAAACAGCTACACACTTGGACACAATCACATAAATGACAAATGTTCTCACCTCTAAATCGTCTTCAGTGATGTGTGAAACAACATAATATTGTTCTCCCCACAGAGCTGACTGTTGGTCCTCACATGTTGTGGTTCCTCCTTCAAACCTCCTTTTGCAACGTAATCCGATATTTACAGAATTTAACTGTTACAGCATCATCTACAATCACAACACAGTTTGCCTGTAATTTTGCAACATGTTACTGTAGAAAAATGCTGCTAGCTACTGTAATTATTTTGGACCCATGATGCATTGCGATATACAGTTAAAGTCTGTAAAATGACAAAACAACAAATTGCTCAGGGCCTGTTCTTGTGCTGTCTCTGTGCTGTCTCTGTGCTGTCTCTCAGTCCAGCTCTCTCCAGACACTGGTAGGACTTTTATATATCAGACACTTCTTGTATCTGTCGGTGGTACATGCTGTGCAGGGGTTTGTCCTGCCATGATGGTTCTTGCTCCTCTTCCTCTGCATCAGGCTTCTGTTGCCTGAGATGTTCACTAAGTATTCCATAAAGGTATATACAGTATCTGACAGAAGTGAGTCCACCCCTCACATCTTTGTAAATAGTTTATTATATGTTTCCATGTGACAACACTGAAGAAATGACTCTTTGCTACAATGTAAAGTAGTGAGTGTACAGCTTGTATAACAGTGTAAATCTGCTGTCCCCTCAAAATAACTCAACACACAGCCATTAATGTCTGAACCGCTGGCAACAAAAGTGAGTACACCCCTAAGTGAAAATGTCCAAATTGGGCCCAAAGTGTCAATATTTTGTGTGAGCACCATTATTTCCCAGCACTGCCATAACCCTCTTGGGCATGGAGTCCACCAGAGCTTCACAGGTTGACACTGGAATCCTCTTCCACTCCTCCATGATGACATCACAGAGCTGGTGGATGTTAGAGACCTTGCGCTCCTCCACCTTCCATTTGAGGATGCCCCACAGATGCTCAATAGGGTTTAGGTCTGGAGACATGCTTGGCCAGTCCATCACCTTTACCCTCAGCTTCTTTAGCAAGGCAGTGGTCATCTTGGAGGTGTGTTTGGGGTCGTTACCATGCTGGAATACTGCCCTGTGGCCCAGTCTCTGAAGGGAGGGGATCATGGTCTGCTTCAGTATGTCACAGTACATGTTGGCATTCATGGTTCCCTCAATGAACTGTAGCTCCCCAGTGCCGGCAGCACTCATGCAGCCCCAGACCATGACACTCCCACCACCATGCTTGACTGTAGGCAACACACACTTTTCTTTGTGCTCCTCACCTGGTTGCCACCAGACACGCTTGACACCATCTGAACCAAATAAGTTTATCTTGGTCTCATCAGACCACAGGACACGGTTCCAGTAATCCATGTCCTTAGTCTGCTCGTCTTCAGCAAACTGTTTGAGGGCTTTCTTGTGCATCATCTTTAGAAGAGGCTTCCTTCTGGGACGACAGCCATGCAGACCAATTTGATGCAGTGTGCGGAGTATGGTCTGAGCACTGACAGGCTGACCCCCCACCCCTTGAGCCTCTGCAGCAATGCTGGCAGCACTCATACGTCTATTTCCCAAAGACAAAGACCTCTGGATATGACGCTGAGCACGTGCACTCAACTTCTTTGGTCGACCATGGCGAGGCCTGTTCTGAGTGGAACCTGTCCTATTAAACCGCTGTATGGTCTTGGCCACTTTGCTGCAGCTCAGTTTCTGGGTCTTGGCGATCTTCTTATAGCCTAGGCCTCTTTATGTAGAGCAACAATTCTTTTTTTCAGATCCTCTGAGAGTTCTCTGCCATGAGGTGCCATGTTGAACTTCCAGTAGTGATGGGCAAATGATACCGAGGCTTCGGAGCTTGTGTCACTCTTCCTGAAGCGGAGTGATTCGAATCGCTGTGTCGAGGCTTGTATCAAAACACCAGTGTCATGTGACACTGGTTTCGCTTCGTGCTTCATTGCTTCAAAATGTTTCAAAGCTTTTCATTGGCTCATAGTCTTTCAGTGTGTGTCATTGGCTCATGGCGTTTCAATGCATTCTGAGCCAATGACAGCTTGACAGGTTTGACAGATGTGAGTGGTTTGGTGCCATACCAGCTGTATAACATGCATCATTCTGCTTCAGGATTTGGAGAGTGAGAGTATTTTGGCAAGTTTCATGGCGAGTCCCACCAATAAGCGACGTTCTAAAGTTTGGGATCATTTTGATCTCAAGAGGTCTGAACTTTTATTGCTGTCATGGGATTGAAACAGTGCCAGAGCTTCATTCGTGCTCTTTAGAGGTTGCTATGGCTTCAGTTGTCCACCAGATGTCACCGTCACTGAAGTCTCGAAGCTTTGAATCTTTTTCAGCACAATTGTCAGGAAAGCCTCAGTGCTTCATGAGGCTTCGCTTGCCCATCACTAACTTCCAGTGACCAGTATGAGAGACTGAGAGCAATAACACCAAATTTAACACACCTGCTCCCCAGTCACACCTGAGACCTAGTAACACTAACGAGTCACATGACACCGGGGAGGGAAAATGACTAATTGGGCCCAATTTGGACATTTTCACTTAGGGGTGTACTCACTTTTGTTGCCAGCGGTTTAGACATTAATGGCTGTGTGTTGAGTTATTTTGGGGGGACAGCAAATTTACACGTGAAAAGATATAATACATTATTTACAGAAATATGAGGAGAGTACTCACTTCTGTCAGATACTGTATATGAATCTCCTAAAGTTGTATATAAGTGACCTCCAAACTTAAGACAAATGTTAGTTCAATCTGACGTGATGACATTATTATTATTATTATTTATATGATAAAATGTGCTGGTGGTTTTGCATATATGAGCAAATCACCAACAGCTATAAACACTAGGATTGAACATAGAAGTACTATACATGAGATAAATCAGCATAATCCTGTGGCTGTACATATCACAGTCAAACCATTCTGTGTGTTCTCTGATATATTGACATAAAGAGGATATTTATATCCTGCTGTTAAAAAAAAAGAGCTTTTATATTTTCACTCTTCAGACCCTCACACTAAGAGACCTTAATCAAGAACATAACATTAAACATTTTTTATAAATGAAATATTTTAATAGGCCAAATATAATCTGAGGTTTTTAGATGTGACCAGATGTTTTTTATATGCCAAGAATTTTTAAATTGGGGTATGTGTAATGAAAAACTACAGTATTCTATGCACATTTGTCTATATGTATAATTTCATGTCCATACGTTGACTTTGAATTTGTAATTGTACATTTTGTTTGTAACTGTGTACATTTGAACACTTTACATGGTAACAAATCTATGTGGGAAGCTTGTATATGTGTTTTTGAGATTAATTACATACATTTGTTTAATGAAATTTTTGGTTTGCAACAAATTAATACTCTTAAGTGTGTCTGTTGCTCTAATGTCTGATTGATTTAACCTGTTTCCCTTTCAAAGCCCATTGGCTGTAGGTACAGTAATATATTGAAGGATGTGGCATTAGATTTTATAATATTTTGTAGGATTGTGACCTGAGGAAGATCAATCTGTTCCAACTGCATCAACTGGGCCATGGACCAATATTTTACCCAGTCGCACATTAGCCCATATGACAGTTTTCACCTTGTGCTGATGTAAATATGTTGCAGTCTGAGAACTGGTCATTTCAAGTTTGTTTTCACACACAAAATATTGAGATTAAAGTCAGATTTATATTTCCCAAGTACTGTTTTCAGGGGAAACGACAAAACAGCACCACACAATATTATGTCTGAATATTAGTGCTCGACTGTACTAACCAACTATGTTCCTTTTACATTATTGTTGATGGCATCTGGCATCTTTTTTATTTTTTCAGTGGCCCTAATCCTCGTCCATATATATCATCAATAGTATTTACAATGATTTTACTGTAATGTGCTGTTTAGTATCTGAGGATAATCAATTCTACCTGATAAAGTTGGTAATAAACTATAAGGTACATAGGTACATCTAAATGTATTTAGAGTGAATGTAATTTTCCTTATTGGTTATACATTAAAATTTAATTTATCAGAGTGACACACAGAAATGATGATAAGAACTTAACCCTAACTCATATTTGACATGTGTTAAAATCATTTTAGTATTGTATATTATAGACAGGGTTTTTAATTTCACCATCATGTATATAAAGTAATTGCCCACAGTGTGAAGCACAAACACTTTCTATGGTGCTGAACACACTGACCTAATTGACCCTCCCCGGACACCGTAGCTGAACAGGAAGTTGATAAGGTTTTTTGCGGGAGCGGTTTGTTAATAAACGAGAGGACTGAAAAACGACATAGTTCATCCTTAATAAGTCATAAATTACTAACATCAGACTTCAGCGTTCAGGTTTATTGGACCCCATGGACATGGACTCCGTGCAGCTGTTCCTGGACCAGTTCAAACTCCGCAGTGAAGCCGTCAGTACAGTTTAGCGCAGACAGCAGGAACTCCGTACAGAAATATGTCAATTTAATCATATTTAGATTATGAGCCATAATAGAGATATGACAGTAGAAAATAAAACATTTTACAGTTACCAAGCGTTTCTGCTCAATTCGGCCTCAATTGATCCACCTACTATTAAAAAGAACATATTGAAAACGGCAGTAAAAGAATCTTTTTAATCTAAAGTTAACATTTTCTAAGTTATGGCAACTCGTCACTGAAACTTGTGTCAGTGATTAATTTTCTTTTCTTGTTTGGTGTGTTTATAAATTCGGTGTACTCATAATTCACTTACCAGCTGCAGTTTAGCCCTGACTGATGTTTGTGTTTCTGAAGACACTGTACTGAGGCTGCTGTCAGACTTTGGTCCAGTTTTTAAATGAAGTTCTGTTCGTGTCTCAGTCATGAATAAACAGGTAAATGTTGGTCCTGCAGGAGACCACGTGGTTAAAGGAGATGTTCAGCTTCATCACACAACAGGTGTGTCCGGTATGTCCAGCCCCTTGTGCTGCTGACGAGTTATTGACAGGTGAGTCATCCAATCAGCTTTCAGTGTAGTTTCACAATGTAATACCTGCCCAAAGGTAAATGAACCAGGCTAATCTTAGAGCGCAGTGAATATATAAATTCAGCTGTTTTACTCATGTTGAAAAGGTCAAAGGTTATCATCAGGTATTAGAGCAGATGTTTACTGATGTTGTTTCAGGTGTGAGCTCTGACCAAGGTGTGTCTCTGAGTGTGTGTGTGGTGAAGAAGATTCAGAAGAACATGACAGTCACACACACGTTACCTGTCAGCTACAGGTACGACTGTCTGCAGCCTGTTTGCAGCCTGTTTGACACCTGTCCAATACTTGTCTGCTGTGTGTCCAACACCTGTTTGACACCTGTGTCACTACTGTAACAATATGACCACATTATTGTCACAAACGTGTGTGTTCATATATTTACTGTGTTTATATTCTCAGTTATTTACTGTTTAAAGCTGTACTGTATCTGTATTTTGTCACTGACCTTTGACCCTGCCTGTCCCAGACCGGTGTCTGTCTTTGAACTGGTCTCCCAGCAGCACCTGGCCTGTGTCAGTAACCTGTCTTGGAGCACCAATCAGCAGCGAGCGTGGGCCAGGGAGGCGGAGCTCTCTCTGCCAGGACACCGGGCTCTGCCGCGGGTCAACCTGCTGCTGATTGGCTGTCTGAGAGAGGGGCGGGGCGGAGAGTGGAGGCTGACGAACAGCAGTGGGAGCGTCAGGTGTGAGGTGAGTCTAAAAGGCTGTGTCCATCTGGACTGTCAGAGTGACTCAGGGTTTTAAAGGTTGGTCCTAAGGGTGGGGGGTAAGAGAGTCCAGAGTCATTAAGACTCTTTATTTGACTTAATCTATATGTTTACAGAACTGTTGCCTTCCAGCATCCACAAGGTAAGGTTATACACCTGTAAAACCTTTTAGCTTAACAGGTTTTTATTGTTTTTATTAGTTTTCACCTGCAGCTGAACAGTTTAACACCTGTCTGTCTCTCTGCAGGTCCTGTCTCCCTCTCCTATGTGGCTAAATCGTCCCGTCTTCCTCCCTCACTGGAACTACATCCCCCACAATGCCCTGGGGCAGGGTGAGGTTAGAGGCTGCGTGGAGCTGATTGGTTCTCCTGTGGTGTTGTGTCCTGGTCCTGAGCAGGGATTGGCTGCTGCTGCAGAAAAAGAAGCGGGTCTTAGTGTCAGTGAGGCTGCTGGTCTACTGCAGCACAGGTGGGTCACCTGTTTGTCTATCTCTGTTTGACCTGTCTTTCTGTCTCTGACTTACCTGTCTGTCTGCGTTAGGGTCAGAGGTCAGCGGGTGGCAGTCTGTGGACAGGTGGGTTCAGTGAGCCCAGTGCTGGTCGTGGCAGGAACAAGCTTCTTCTGCTTCACACTGACAGACAACAGACACCAGTTACCTGTGCTCGTGAAGGTACGACACCTGTCTGTGACCTGTCTGTGACCTGTCTCTGTGACCTGTCTGTCTCACCTGTCTCGTCTCTCTTTTTCTCACCTGTCTCTCTCTCACCTGTCTGTCTGTCTCTCTTTATCTCACCTGTCTCTCTCTCACCTGTCTGTCTGCAGGTCACTAGCAGACTGTGGTGGTCTCAGTGTGTGTGTGTTGGTCAGAGTGTGTGTGTGACAGCTCTGCGTGTGTGTGTCCTGGGAGGCTGGAGAGGAAACAACATCCTGTGTGTAACAGACCAATCACAAATACACACAGACAACACACTGACACACACACCTGTGGACCACACACAAACACAGTCACAATCAGACACGCCCCTTCCCATGATGTCACATGACAATGACAATGAAGAGGAGGAGCCTGAGAGAGACTTTATCCAATCAGGTGTCAGGGTGAAACAGTCCAGGGTCATCAGTTACCAGGTGAGATACAGATGATACTCAGTCCTGATTGGTTGTCAGAATGTTTTCATTTTACCTGCTGAGGTACCTGTGTAATAAGCTCCGCCTCTCACCTCTGACAGGGCATGGTGACTGAGGTGGTAAGTGAGGGGGCGGGGCTGTATGTGATTGACAGGAAGGTGGGTCTGTGCCTGGCCTATCAGCCGACTCTGAGGAGGAGACTGAGAGCAGGAGACTGTGTGGAGGTGAGTCTGAGTCCAGGTGTGATCCCTGCTCTGTGATTGGTCCAGGTGTTAATATCACTTTATAATATCACTTTATAAATATATACAGAAATTCTTCATACAGTTTTATTGTTTTCTAAACACTCCCCCTGCAGCTCCATCATGTCCACTTCCTGTTCCGGCCCTGTACTGACTTTCCTCCCAGCATGCTCTGCACCTGTCTGCGTTCCACCTTGAGGGTCACTTCCTTCAGCAGGGTGGGGGGGTCTCCACCTGACTCCACTTGCCCAGGTGATGGAGCGTTACCACGGTTGCTGCTGGAGAAGAACGTGGGCGTGTCTGAGTACCTGTGGGCGTGTCACCTGAGCTCACAGCTGTCACACAGGTGAGTTTATGCTGCAGAGACACAGGACGATGTTATTATTAAACACACAGTCTGAACACACACTGAGCATTCTCACTGCTGGACTTTTGAATTGGTCCGACACAGGGGTTCCTAATAAACCGACTGAGTCTTACCCAAGAGTTCCTAATAAACTGACCACTGTGTCTGTGTCTCAGTCTGGTTCCCAGTGTGTTGAAGCAGCAGTGTGTGTGTGTGTTGTCCTGGAAGCTGATGGACTTTGTGTGGAGACGAGGAAGAAGGAGGAGGGATATTTACTCAGAGATGTTGGACGAGCCTCATACCTGTCCCCTGACTGAGGTAGATACACCTGAAGTGGCTCTGTGTCTCCACAGGTCAGTGTTTGTGTCTTTAACATCTTTAACACAGTCAGTGTGTGTGTCTGTGTGTATGTGTGTCCCCAGTACAGTGTCGACCCTGGCGTCCATCAGTACATCAGTATATCAAAGCTCATCCAGTCTCTACAGTCCGACTGCTGGTCTTCAGTCTCTCTGAGCGCTTTGCTGCCTCCTGATGGATCCAGTCTGACCAGATCCCAGATCAATACAGCACTGTCCTGGTCCTGCAGGACTCTGACCCCTGACCCCCATAACAATCGTCAGACTGGAGAGACACTCAGGTAAACCCAGACTCAGGTAAACTCAGGACCAGCAGCTGCTCAGCTACATGCAAACACAAACAGCAGTTTGAAAGTTTGAACTGTTTTTCAGAGCAGGAACATTCACTGTGTTTCATGTTTTATAGGACAGAAACATTTTGTACACACAGAAATATACTGGTAGTACTGGATAAATTAACCAGTTAATACATGAGTATTTACTGACTACACACAATAAATAACACCTGTTACCTGTGTGTCAGGCGGCGACCCCTGCTGTTGGTCGGGGTCCTGGAGCTTCCATCTCTGGCGTCTGAACACAAACAGACTCTGCAGCTCAGAGACTCCACTGGAGCTGTGGCCTGTGTTGTCACGGAAACCAGTGAGGAAGAGGAGGGAGGTCAGAGGGCGGCGTTCAACACCGCCTGGATTGGTATAACACACACACAAACACACACCTGCCCAGAGGTCAGAGGTCACAGACTGCAGGTTCAACAAATGTATGTGTTCCAGGTTGTCTGGTGTGTGTGCAGCAGTTCACCATGGTAACAGAGAGATTCCTCCAATCAGATTTCCCCTCCTACCAACACCTGGATCAGGACAGATTCATCACACACAAAAACTGCAGGTACACACACACACACACACTCACACATTAAAACACACATATGAACATGTTAAAATCTCTTTATGTGTTTACCTGCAGAGTTTACCTGCAGTTTTCTCTGGACCACGTGCACATCCTGAGTCCATCTGTTGCTATGGTAACACACCTGAGACAGACAGGAGAGGGGCCAGCAGGTGATGTCACAGACAGGAAGCAGATAGAAGAACAAGAGGGAGGACAAACTGCAGGAAGGAAAAGAAGAACAGGAGACACATCTGTTGCCACGACAACCCAGGCCTGTGTCTCCATGGTGATCAGGGTGGAGCAGAAAGACGGTGTAGCCTGGAGGAATACAGGGGTGGAGCTAAAGAAAGAAGAGGTGGGGCTGACACTGAGCTTCTGTGTCCAAGCTGCTATGATTGGCCCAGTTGTCAGGTGGGGGCGGGACCCAAAAAATGGACCAATGGCAGATAGAGAGGCAGAGAAGGACTGGGATGACAAGGTGAGACATACACCTATGTGGCTGTTAGTTCCAATGATGCACCTGTGATCAGTTGTTACCTGGTTACCTGTTTGTGTACAGGTGGTGCTGGTGTTCTCAGGTGTGTCGGCTCGATGGTTCCCCCTCCTCCAGCCTGGATGTTTCTATAGACTCATCGCTGCTAACACTCAGGTAAACACACCCGTGATGATGACACTGAGGGGCAGGGCTGAAGTCTCACCTGTAGCTCTACAACCTGTAGCCCAGTGTATTTATCACCTCCATCACACCTTAACTCTACCTGAGGCAGCAGAGTCATGTTTCCATGCACTTCAGACCTGATTCAGGTGCAGGTGAACTCTGGGTTTGAATCAGTCGGATCTTAAGTTCAGCCTGATGTAGTTTTATTGCATCATCAGAATCCTGGCAGCTAATTGGTCTGTGTGTCTGTTCATCAGGATCCCAGTGTTTTGATTGGCTCTGGTGTTTCTGGGTGGAGCGGAGTGGAGCTCCACACTGACCCCACCCTGCAGGTCAGATCTGATTGGAGGTTCCACACTCTGATAAGTCCACTGCTGCTGCACACCTGCAGACAGGTAAACACACACACATACTGTCATACTGCATATATCAGTTTGTTTATCTCAAATGAGATGAAGCCCCATCTCTCTCTCTCTGTGTCTTCAGACTCTCTCGCCCTCAGTCCTGTCTGTCTCTGAGGTCCTGGACTCCAGGTGAACTGGTCCTTTACACACCTGTATTTCTAATTATATACAAAAACACCTGTGATTGATCGCCATGAGGAGTAATCAATAACTCTCATATCTGTGTGTAGTTCAGAGCTGGTGTGTTTTCAGGGTCTGGTATCAGACAGGATCAACCTGAACAACAGGACAAGTGACACACATGCAGGTACAAACACACACATGCACAGGCATAAACACACATTAACACACACACACACGGATAAATTATAATTTACTGTCATTGTGTCACAGAAGAACTAACTTTCCTCAGCACACAAGAAAAAAAAATTAAATTCCAGAATCAGGTTCAGATGAGACCCAGGTCCAGGTTAGAACCAGATTAGTGTTGGACCTTAGGCCCAGGGGATGCACTGATGAGTTTCCTCACTGACAGACTCTGTATGTGTGTGTTCAGGTGTGCGTCTCACCATGTGTGACCAAACTGGGAGGAGTCTGCAGGTGTACCTGGACCTAAGCCACACCCCCTACCCCCCTGGCCTGTTGCCTGGCAACATGCTGTTGCTGTCTGGTTTCCACAGGAAACTGTCCAGGTAACACACACACACACACACACTAACCTTAACCTTAACCCTCAAACCAGGTCTGAGCCCTCAGACAGACCTGTGAAGATGAGTCTGATCTCTGAGTCCACCTGTGTTTACCTGCCTCAGGTCAGGAAGTGTGTACTGCAGCAGTTCACCTGTCAGCTCCATCACTGTGACCTCACTGGGAGACACCAGGTAACATGACTGATTGATTATCTATAATAATGATTGATCCACTACTAAAACACTGACACAGTTTCATCTGTGTGGTTTTGTTTCAGCTCTGCTCACCCTCCTCCTGCTCCCATCATGCACCTGGGCCTGTGGGCTCTCAGCAGGGAGCAGAGGTGCATTGTGGGTGAGGTCAAAGGTCACATGATCTGTTTCCTGTTCCTGCAGCTGCAGTGGAGCTGCTCAGTGTGTGGCAGCGACTACACACAGGTATGTATACTACTAATATAATACTGCAAATGTACACACAGCTATGTATACTGCATATGTAGTACACTAATGTACACACAGGTACACCCAGGTTCAGATACTAGTACTACCAATATACACAGGTAACTGTACTGCAAATGTACACACAGCTATGTATACCGTATATGTAGTACACTAATGTACACACAGGTTCAGATACTAGTACTACCAATATAGATAGGTAAATGTACACACAGGTTATATATTGCATTATATCTGTGTAATATTATATCTATATCTATTATAGTTTGTGTTAGTTATTATTTATGTTTATTGTTTATATTTACTACAGTTTGTTTACTTTCCATCCTGTGGTAAACACCTGACTCTCTCTCTCTCTCAGTCTTGTTCCAGTTCTCAGTGTCGTTCGACCTCTTCAGTGTTTCAGTCCAAAGCAAAGTAAGAACCTGGACCTGCAGCCTGGTCCTCACTTCATGTCTGTGTATTGATCAGTGATTGATGATGTATTGATCAATATCTTAATTGGATTGGTGACTGATGATGTATTGATCCATATTTTAACTAGATTGGTGATGGACGACGGCACAGGTGAGGCTCACGTCTGGTTCTCAGGTGCTCTCGTTCGTCCTCTGCTCGAATTGGCTGATTCTCAGTGGGAGGGGCTTCAGAGGGCGCTCAGGGTCAAGGGTCATATTAGAGTATACCCCCAGGGGCAGAGCCTGGTCAGTACCACTTCCTCTTTCACTGTTTCTGTTTCTGCAGACATTTAACTGTTTACCTGTGTGTTTACTGTTTACCTGTGTCTCTGTCTCAGGTGTGTGACTCTGACTGTGACGACCCCCTCCTCCACTTCCTGTTGTGTGTGTGCAGCACTGATGTTGTGGGTCGTCCCATCTCGCTCACCTGCAGGAAACTGAGCAACCAGAGACCAGAGGGTAACACACACACACATACAGATATTAAAACAGATACAGACATTAAAACACACACACCTTAAAAAATAAGAGTCCAATACCTGGATGGGAATTATCAGAATAATTTATCCTGGTTTAGTGAAACCACACCTGAAGAACATGTTTGTTTGTTGTAGAGCTGCGGAGGTTCAGTCGAGGAGACAGAGACTTCATGACCAGGATGGTTCCTGCTCTACAGCTCAAGTGTCTGCACATCCACACTGACTGATCTAAACCTGTTTGTGTTGACACTGAAGAGTTTGATGTACAGAACAAACTTTTTAATATTCAGTTGTAAAGAGTGTGGTGTTGTTTTGTTTAATTTTAATGTTGAACATTTTAATCAGAATCAGAATCAGAATGAGCTTTATTGCCAAGTGAGTGTGCACACACACACACACAAGGAATTTGTTTAGGTACGGGGGGGGGGTACTCCAGTGCAAACAGACATAAATACAAATGCTACAAAGGGTCAAGCAGTAAACATAAATGCTACAGAAATGCTACAAAAAACTAAAAGACTAAGAGAAAAATGCACAGATTTAATTATATTAAATTAATAAAGTGAAGTTTATAAATGTTAATTTCTTCTCCAGGCTGAGCTCTTATTTCACAGCAGTTACCTGTCGGCAGGTAAAACAGTCCATAATTAACAGTTATTATTAGTGTTGTTTAACGATGATCCACTAGGGGGCGTCTCAGCTCCTTCAGTTTATCTGCTGTTGCTCAACAACAACAAGCTTCACCTGGAAACAGATGAGTCATCAGCAGCTAATTTTCTGATTGGCCGAGCAGATGTTTGTTTTCTTTGTCTTTATTTAAAACAACAAACCTGAATCATCACACAAATATAATCACATTAAACACACACATGTACTAAATTATAAATGAATTAAATGCAGGTGGAGTTCAACAACCGATCATAAGAATAAAATCAATAATTGTATTAAAGTAAAAACTGATATTATCTGATAAAGCAGCTGGATTCTGTGTTTTCATGTCTTGAATGATTAATTAAACCAGTTGTAATCAGTTATTGATCAGTATGTAGTTATTGTTTTGAACACGTATACTGACTGGAAGTGAAATATTACCTGAGCAGGTGTGATGATGATGATGACCAGCAGGGGGCGTATCAGCTCGTTCTCTGCTGCTGTTCAACCATAAAAACCTGCTGTTAGTGACCGATGACGCGTTTCCAGCTCTGCTTCTGATTGGCTGCTGATCAAACAGGTAGTGAAAGTAAAACTTTGGGACTTTCCACGGTGCGTTCAGGGACTAATGGAAAGAGAAGGAGCAAAATAAACTGAACAAAGACACTGCAGCTGTTTGAGCACATGATCATGATTCATAATATATGACGTTTTAATATGAAAATGCTCAGCTTGTGTTTATGAAGCTCATAGTCAGTCAAATAATTTACCTTACACCAAAATAACTTTTATTTCTGCAGTATTTTCCACACGTTTTACTGTGAAACGGATAAAAGCATTGGAAACAGTGCTTTTTAATTACTAATTAGAAATATAATGAAACTACAAATAAAAACACAAACTAGTCAAACTATTTTCACTGACACATTGACTTTGGACTCAACGTTTTAAAGATATCTTTGACCACTAAACTGTCCTGGTGAAATTTGAAAATGTTCTCATGTTAATGTTTGTCAGTGACAACTGTACATCCAGGTGTTGATGTACCTGCGCAGTGGAGAGGGTTAGGGATAAGCTCCTCTCTGAGGAGGGCTGGAGACAAGCCTACACTTGTTAACCTGTTTGTTACATGACTGTTTCCTGTGTGTTAAAAACATTAATATATGTTTGAATCAGGCCTTAGTCTGAGTGATTAACATGAATCAACGCAGTGCATGTAGTGAGTCAACACTTCCGTACACTGTGTGTGTCAGTGAACTGCACATAAACCAGCATCATAACCAGAGACTCTAGGACACAGTGTGTTCATATCCTCTCCCCACACACTTAGATAAAACTGCTCCAGCTGCTCCAAACTGTTTCTCCTGGTAACTGATGACTCATCAGCAGCTCTTCTCCTGATTGGCTGCTGCTGCTGAACTGAAATAAACAGTGGGACTTTACAGAGCTGCTGATGCGTTCAGGAGCTGCAGGAAAACACAGTGTCCTCATATTAATTGAGCGTTAGAGCTGATCCTCAGTGTCAGAAGTGAACATGGAGAATTCCTGGTTTTAGACGCCTGAAAGCAGCATGTGGTCAGACTGGTTTGAGATGGTGAACAAAAATTGTCCCAGTTCAACAAACTGGGGAAACTGGTTTCATGTGTTTTCACTGAGATGCCAGAGAAGAATAAAGTACTGAATAAACTACTACTGCCAGTATTGCAGTGGGTGATTATAGTACTATGGTCTGTTGGGTCTGTTCTCACCCAGCTAGGTCTCCATAGTCCTGGTCCAGAGCAGGTTCTGTTCTAACCCAACTGGGTCACCATACTTGGCCACATAAGTCACTTTCACTTTTACTTCACTTAATTGCAACAACTGCATCAAGCCTGTGACCCACTGACACCAGACTTTTGCATTTTTCTTTTGTGATGCTTTCCCAGACTTTCACCACAGCCTCCTTCAGTTGTTTGAGGGGTTACTACCTTCAGTCTCTGCTTTAGCAGGTCAAATGCTGCTCTATAGGGTTTGAGTCTGGAGACAGACTGGGCCAGTCTAAACCTTCCACTTCTTGTCCTGATTAACTCCTCTGTTGTTTTGTTTCTTTAAATTGGCAGACACAATGTTTCTGTAGACACCTGAGTTCATTTTGCTGGTGCCGTCATGTGTTACATCATCAGTGAAGATCAATGAGCCCGTCCCAGAAGAAGCCAGGACGTTACCTCCACTGTGTTTCACAGATGAGCTTCTATGTTTCATGAGCAGATCTTTTCTTTCTCCAACCTTAGCCTTTAAATCACTTTGGTAAAGGTTCATCTTTGTCCCATCAGTCCATAAAACTTTGTCTCAGAATTGTTGAGGCTCATCTCTGAACTTTATCTCAAACTCCAGCCTGGCCTTCCTCTTCTTCTTGCTGATGACTGGTTTGCATCTTCTGGTGTAGCCTTTGCACTTTTATTCATAAAGTCTTCTGCAAATAGACTGTAAAACCTCCCCTCCTGCCCTCTGGAGGTTGTTGCTGATGTCACTAACTGTTGTTTTAGGGTCTTTCTTCAGCTCTCACAGTGTTTCTGTCCTCAGCTGCTGCTGTTTTCTTTGGTCTCCCTGTTTGAAGTCTGATACTTAGTGCACCAGTGGTTTCTTTCTTCTTCAGGACCAAATGGTTGGACTGTGGCCAATGTTTGTGCAGTGGCTCTGATTGATTCTCCATCTTGTCTCAGCTTCAGTTTTCCCCCACAGACCAGCTCTGTGGTTCTCATGTTGGTTCCACCTCTGACTATAAATGCAGTCTGCACAGGCAAAGCCCAGATCTGACACTGAGTGTAGACATCCAGCTCTATTTATTGTTCCAACAGTCAGTGTCTTAGGACACATGTGGGCAAACACACCTGTCAGTCACATGTTCCAAGGCTTTTGCTCACTTAGATCACATTAGAAGTATATAGTATATACAGTATATACAGTATCTGACAGAAGTGAGTCCACTCCTCACATTTCTGTAAATAGTTTATCATATCTGTTCATGTGACAACACTGAAGAAATGACTCTTTGCTACAATGTAAAGTAGTGAGTGTACAGCTTGTATAACAGTGTAAATTTGCTGTCCCCTCAAAATAACTCAACACACAGCCATTAATGTCTATTAAGTATTAAGTGAGTACACCCCTAAGTGAAAATGTCCAAATTGGGCCCAAAGTGTCAATATTCTGTGTGACCACCATTATTTTCCATCACTGCCATAACCCCCTTGGGCATGGAGTTCACCAGAGCTTTGTAGCAAAGAGTCATTTCTTCAGTGTTGTCACATGAACAGATATAATAAATTATTTACACAGATGTGAGGGGTGGACTCACTTCTGTCAGACACTGTAGATATATTGTTGCAGTGATGATAAATTAATGGTATTGTTTTTCCACTAATGACTCTTCTCCAGGATCATCTGTGAAAAACTAATATTAATTTATCCACTGTAGACATGTAGGTTTATATGTGTATGTTTGCAGCAGCTCCTGCGGAAAGAAAGAAATACTTGTTTTTTTAGAAACATAAACACAAAACTTATAATCATTTAGCTGCAAATCATTTAAAAAGAGATGAAACAGAAAGAAAGAGACAGAGTTTAATTAAGATTTTATTGTTTTTTCCCAAAGTGAAATTCATAATTGGAGCAGATGATTATAAAAGTATGTTAAAACTTAAAGTTTAACCACAGTTTAAATTTACGTCAACAAAATAAATGTCATCCTGTGTAATAATTTTACAGTATGAAGATAAACAGCAGAATCCACTGAAACTGGAGGGAAAATACAAACTTAAAAAATGTCACTAACATGTCTGTGATAATTCTCAGCAGAAAACATAATTTTAGTTTTAGCAACACATGAAAGAAACTTTAAAATGGATGTTTAATAAAAACAACAGAATCAGATTTAGAGATTTTAGAGAAACTTGTTTAATTCAGATTAAAACCACAAATACTTTGATGACATCATCAGTTCCAACCAATCAGCTGCACTCGTTCCCTTTGATGAGGAAGAAGGTTCCAGCTGCCACACCAAGCAGACCCACAGTCAGACCCAGTCCACAGAACACTGCAGGTCCAACACTGGGCTGCTGGACCTCCACATCTGGAGACAGAAAACACACAGAGACTTTAACCCTCTGGGGTCTGAGGGGGATTTTGGGGCCTGGACAAATTTTGACATGTCCTGACATTTGTGCTTTTTTCAGTGTCTTTTAAACATATTAATGTCTAAAGTCTAATAACACTGTAATCAGCACAAAATTGGCTACAATAATATGTGAGCTTCAAGTTTATACATTATTGTGTTTTTGAGAAAAAAGTGTTTATGCATGGCTAGTGAAAAACTACAATTTTTTACTCACTGAAATAAGACCATAAAACACAAACTGAACATTGGTTCACAAGACTTTGGAGACCTGCATGTTGTAGGCTAAAGTGTTTACTTCAGAGTGCTGTGAATGTCATCTTGTTCACACATTCACAGAAAACAATACACTGATTTAAATTTTCTAAGACACTTTTTGTCCAGAAAGGCCATATGCAAGAGGGTGTGTCTGAGGATGAATAGTCATGTGATTTACCTGAGAACACAAAAGACGCACTGAACGTCCAGACAAAGCCGCGCATATTGAGCCTTTCAGTCAATGTAGATGGGACGGATTAGTGCTGTACAATACAACACAATGAGGAGCAAACGATCCTCATTTGAGTTAAAATCAGTGTTTTTACTCTGAGGACAAGCTAAACTATTTGTCTCTGTGTGGAATGTAAGGAGCGCCGCTTCACGTGCGTAACGCGCCATCATCCAAACGGGCCGAAAAAGTGAGTAAATTCTATGATGAAGTTTGATATTTTGTGTCATTTCTCGGGGGCGTGCACATATTTACCTGGTTCACCTGAGATTATTTACATGTGAACAGTGGACAGTGTACAAGGCGGGACCGCATTACCTGTAATGAGGTGAGACAGGAGAAAACAGACTTCTCCTTACGTTCATACGGATTAAATAAAACGTGATGATTTGTTTTCGACTTGAATTGTTTCACCCAAAAGAAAACATTTCAAGCTTTCTAGCCATATAATTCTTATTTTTATGAGCCAAGTATTCGCTGAGATTCTGGTGGTTTTATTTACGCGTCTGTGAAGAGAAATGGCAGAGACAGAAAAGTCAGAGAGCGCACCCTGTCGGCTTTCTTTATTTAAAAAAAGCACAACGTTTTGTTGTTATTATGATGGTATACCACTGAAACTAGACCCTTTACAGATTTGAATGATATGCTTCTTTTATCTGTACGATCAGAATTGATGGAGGGTTAACATCAGCTCCACATCTGGAGACAGAAAACACACAGAGACGTTAACATCAGCTCCACATCTGGAGACAGAAAACACACAGAGACATCAACATCGGCTCCACATCTGGAGACAGAAAACACACAGAGACGTCAACATCAGCTCCACATCTGGAGACAGAAAACACACAGAGACGTCAACATCAGCTCCACATCTGGAGACAGAAAACACACAGAGACGTCAACATCGGCTCCACATCTGGAGACAGAAAACACACAGAGACGTCAACATCAGCTCCACATCTGGAGACAGAAAACACACAGAGACGTCAACATCAGCTCCACATCTGGAGACAGAAAACACACAGAGACGTCAACATCGGCTCCACATCTGGAGACAGAAAACACACAGAGACGTCAACATCGGCTCCACATCTGGAGACAGAAAACACACAGAGACGTCAACATCAGCTCCACATCTGGAGACAGAAAACACACAGAGACGTCAACATCAGCTCCACATCTGGAGACAGAAAACACACAGAGACTTCAACATCAGCTCCACATCTGGAGACAGAAAACACACCGAGGTGTCAACACTGTGGGTGATTGTTCCATCCTCTATTTCCTTATCCTCTATTTCCCTTCTATTCCCTTTCTTTCTTTCCTACTCTGCTTTCTTATACTCTCTCCAACTTACAGTGCACATTATTTTTCGATTCGGTTCCCATTTCCTTTTCATCCATCCAAAGTGGTTCCCAAGGCACAAGCGCTAAGAATTCATCCTGCAGAGCTCATTGAGAGGACTTCATGTGCCTAGCAAAAACTTTTTATGGCATAGCCTCAACCATACAATAATCAACAGCATTTAAGAGTTCATGTTCATGTGGGTTTCTGGCTGTCTTTTTGGATTTGTTAAATGGTCTTGTTTTACTGGAGCATACAGCTATTTCTTCAGCCAAAGAGTGCAATAAAGGGTCAGTAAAGACTCAAGAGAATGCCAGTGGACAAGCACTGAAGGACATTCAATTGATCGGTGTGCTGTTAGATCATAAAATGGCCACATGGTAAAATGGAAGGATAAAAACTACTCTCACGATTTCAAAGATCGACAAGAGAGCGCTAATAGCATCATCACCTCTTAACGAGACTGTGTGCTGTGTTGCCTATAATGTCTACACCTCCTACAATAAAAGTATTTTTAAAGGTGTTTAAAAATGTTATTAACAAGCTTTGTGTCTACGCGGATTGTCTGACCTCACAAGTATGGCTAATTTAAAGAGAGACCTTGGCGTTCCCATCTATCAATCTCATCTAATTCTCTATCTATATCTCTAGTCCAATATTGTGAGCACAGTTAAGTTGAGGAACTGGCACCAGGATGTCACCCTGGTTCCTAAAAGATAAACAACATTTTTCAAACTCAGCAGATTACAAGAAGGAAAAACACTTCTTGCATCTTTCTGGACTCTGAAGAGGATGTTGAAAAAAAAGAGCCTCTTTTTTTCCTCTCGGTTTTGGGTGTTCTTTGGAAATGTTACTCTGGTTTTTCTTCTTCATCCTCCTTTTTTTACTGTGAAAAAGTGACCTGGGAGGAATGTGCACAGAGGAGTGAAGAAGTGAAGAGGAGCGCTGGAGCTTGACAGGGCCAAAGCTATCAGTCAGGCTAGAACATGATACCTGAGCCTCAGCAGGCGGCTGGCCTAACAAAGCTGCAGCCAACTACTCACCAGCATTCCTACAACTTACTCAGCCCTAACAACAGCCCTTTAGAAATGCTCCTGGTCACTGACGGGAAGGGGGCTAACACACCTGAGAGACCATCCACATTCAGATCCTTCACCCTACCCCCTTGCCTTTGACTATTAAAGCCAGGCAGCATTAGCGTCCTGTTCTTAGCTCAGCGTGTAACATAGTATTTAAGTGCAACTGAGCAGCACCCAAACAGAACCTGAACCCACCTGCATCAGATTCCACATCTGGAGACAGAGGCTTCAGTTCTGTCACTAAGCAACTGTACACAATGTGACTATAAACAAAGTGGTCTCACCCCAGATCCTGGTCAGGGGCTGGTCCAGGGCTGGATGATCCACTGTGCAGCTGTAAACGTCTCCCAGCTGTGGTGTGAACTCCAGTCTGGAGGTCTGTCTGAAGAAAGTGTCTTTGTTGAGGAAGGGAACGTTGATGCTGGTTCCTTCAGTCACGTTCTGTCCGTTCTTGGTCCAGTGGATCTTTACAGGAGCAGGATAGAACCCAGTCACATGACAGATCAGGGTGTTCTGCTGGTCCAGCTCCACGTCGTCTCTGCTGTAGATGATCGGACTGGAAGGAGGAACTGAACACAAAAACAATACATATGTATTGACTGCAAGTTTATCTTTTAATTGATAATATTATTATATATATTTCCATTGCCATTGTTTAAATCTGGGTGTTTTGTCTCTAAACCATTTTTCAGTTATTCCTTTTTTACAGGTAACCAGAGTTTTTTCAAATTCACTTGATATAAATTCTATTATTAACTGAGAGTAAAATGTTTTTCTATTCTTAGAACATAACTTTTCATTTGTGGATGAAGATGAAAGAGTGAAAATACCTCTTAAATTGTCATGAACTATAAATATCTTTATGTCCGAGCTCATGACGGTTTAAATTATAAGTTTTATTTTGTGAACAAAATATAACTCAGTCCTCCCATGCTCCACCTCCATTATCTGTTATAGATTCAATATTATTTTAAATGTTTGCAGAGATTATTTATCAAGAGACAAGTGAAATATGACATTATCTTTTCATGGGCTTCAATATTAGCTGGTTAGACCAGTTTTGTATTTTGGTTCGACTCATTCTGGTCATCATGTCTGATGTTGTCAATAGAAAATGGTTATCCCAAATACATATTTTTTTCTTTTTCTGAGCTGTTTCAACTTTTAACGGTGGAAAGTGTCACCTCCTCTGGTCAATTTTATGTGTCTATTATCAGAAATATACAACAAATGTTAAATTAAACCTAAATAGTTTCATTTCATTAAAGTTGGAGAAAGTTTAGATCAGACATATTTACCCAGTTTCACTGGAGGGTTGTTGAGAGCTTTACGAAACGTTCCCACGTTCTGTTTGCAGGTCTGTTGATCAGCCACAGCTCCTTCATAAGTTCCTTCCTCATAGCTCATATGATCAATAAAACTGGGCTGAGGTTCGACTCCTTTCTTGTTGACAAAGTCAGCGTACCACAGCTCTTCACCATCCAGTCCGTACATCACCTCTCCATCAGAGTCTGAACAGCCAACGATTTGAATGTCCTGATGTTTAACTGAAACAGAAGGAACCTGATCACAAACTGTTTGTTTGTTTGTTTGTTGTTGAGTCCAGACTGTAAACAGACTCTTACCTTCAGCAGAGACACAGAGGACCCAGGAGAGGACCAGGACCAGCTCTGACACCTTCACCTTCATCATCATCATCAGTGTCTGTGACTCAGACTGAGTCTGTGAGGAAGACCTTAGGAACTGACTGAGAGTCCAGCAGCTGCTCAGCTCTTACTCACACAGCAGCCAATCACAGCGCAGAGACCACATGACATCACCGGTTACCAGGTAGATACAGCAGCAGCTGCTGCACACACCTGAAGCTTCATCACACACACCTGGAGATCAGTAATCAATAGTTGGTAAATAATCAATAGTTTATAAAAATATTTTAAAAAATCATAGAAGTTGGTTTTTGCAACCATTGACCAATTTTATCAATTTTACCAATGACAATAGTTTTATTGCTCAATTAAATACACACTCAAACAGTTTGGTTTGTTTTTCCACTGTTGGAAAGAACATTTCTTCAAGTACTAATTAAAATATCACTACATTTAACATTATTATTATTATTGAAATGACAATATCTCAGCTAAAAATACTTTCACTGCACAACATTCATGACACATTTTGAGTTGAGCCTGGACCAGAGAACAGTCTCAGTCTGGATGGACTCATGTCAGCCAAACACCCAGAAGGGGAGGAAGTTTTCATCCCGTAAAAATAGAAGAAGAAGAAGAAGAAGAAGACTTTATTAATAACCAAGGGGTAATTCAATTGTTATGGCAGTTTTTGTTTTTTGTCCGTGCACGTGTGTGTGTTAGTTATTGTTTGTATAATAGAATTATAGAGTCTAGTACTCAGAGCTCAGTAAAATAAACTGACTTGTGCACTCACCTGCACTGCTGGTTTCACTGACTACACATCTTTAATCCTTAGTTTTATTTTGGCTAATCATCTTTTCCATTAACCCCTGGGGCTCCCTTCGGGTTGTGCTCCAACTGTGTCCCTTGGGCACAAAAAATGCTCTTTTACAGGTTGCTATTGAATTATTATATATCAATATTAAGGGACCATGTAACAAAGTGAGGCCCCGCAGAAGAGGGAAACGCTCAGGTGTGCTTGTGCGGATTACGCACCACGCCCCCTGGGATATTCCTCTGTAACGTGCACTCACATAATGGACGAGCTGACCCTGCTGCTGAACAAAAACAGAGTATTATCCACGTCCTGTGTTTTGTGCTCCACGGAAACGTGGCTGCAGCTCAGTGGATTTCAACTCTTCAAAGCGGACAGACACACAGAACTTTCCGGCAAAACAAAAGGTGGTGGAATCTGCTTCTACATCAACGACAGCTGGTGCAACAACGTGACAGTACTGTCTCAGCACTGTCCCCTGGACCTGGAGGCCTTCACCATCAACTGGAAGCCCTTTTACTCGCCCCGTGAGTTCTGCTCCTTCATTCTTGTCGGTGTTTACAAGGAAATGTGCTCTGTGCTGGCTGACAAGGTACTGTGTGTGGAACGAACAAACCCAGACACCTTGGTTATTGTCCTAGGAGACTTTAACAAAGGTCCATGAACTGCCTAAATACAAACAGTTTATTAAGTGCCCGACCAGAGAGGGGAACGTCCTGGACCACTGTTACTCCACCATCAGCGGTGCTTATTGTGCTGTCCCTCGTGCCGCACTGAGCCAGTCCGACCACATCATGGTGCATTTGATTTCTGCATACAGGCAGAAACTAAAACTCTGTAAACCTGATGTGAGGACATCAAAGACGTGGACCAGTGAGGCTGCGGGGGAACTTAAGGAGTGTTTAGACTGTTTTTAGGTCTGCCACCAACAGTCTGGATGGGTACACAGACACTGTGACGTCCTACATTAACTTCTGTGAGGACAGCTTCATTCCTTCCTTCATTCATCACGCACCAGGGTGAGTTATAACAATGACAA
The DNA here is from genome assembly GCF_900324485.2 of Mastacembelus armatus. Lineage (NCBI taxonomy): Eukaryota > Metazoa > Chordata > Actinopteri > Synbranchiformes > Mastacembelidae > Mastacembelus > Mastacembelus armatus. The sequence goes on along the minus strand of NC_046650.1, from coordinate 19,542,847 downwards.
ACCCTGGTTCACAGCTAAACTCAGACGGCTCAGGTCAGAGAAGGAGGCCACATTCAGAAGTGGGGACAGAGAAAAATACAAGAAGGCCAAGTCCAGACTTAGTGAGGAGGTGAGAAGAGCTAAATCTGTGTATGGTGAGAGAATGGAACAGCAATTCTCAGCCAGTGACTCTGCCTCTGTCTGGAAAGGGCTTAAGGCGATCACCAACTACAAGCCTAGAGCCCCCCAGTCTGAACAACCTGCACCTGGACAACAGCCTGAATGAGTTCTTCTGCCGCTTTGAAAGACAATGGGACAAACCTGACCTCCCCCACTCCTCCCCCACCAGCCACTGACCAGCAGCAACCTCGTGTCCATTTCCATACCTGGATAGCGCAGCACCAACAACATGGAGCTCAACTCCCTCAAAACAGTGGAGATGATTGTGGACTTCAAGGAGGACCCAGCCCCCCTCCACCCCCTCACCCTCTACGATACCCCGGTGACCTCTGTCGAGTCTTTCCGCTTCCTGGGCGACACCATCACCCAGGAGCTCAAATGAGAGCAGAACATCAGCTCCCTCACCAAGAAGGCTCATCAGAGGATCTAGTTCCTACGGAAGCTGAAGAAGTTTCACCTCCCTTCAAAGCTACTGGTGAACTTCTACACTGCCATCATCAAATCCATCCTGACATCCTCTATCACGGTCTGGTTTGCTGCAGCCACAACCAAAGACAAGACCAAGCTGCAGCCTGTCATCAAATTTGCTGAGAAGGTGATCGGCTGCAGTCTCCCATCTCTCCAGGATCTGTATATCTCCAGGACCCAGAGAGGCACAGCCAGGATCACAGCCGACCCCGCTCGTCCCAGGCAAGAACTCTTTCAATCCCGCCCCACTGGCAAGAGGCTTCAGTCCATCAGGACCAGGACCTCACGTCACAAGAACAGTTTCTTCCCCACTGCAGAACAGTACCCCAGTTACCCCTACGTGAACACCCCCCCCCCCCTTTAAGTGAACACACTTAAAGTGCACTACACTTCATGCAGTTTTCACTTTTCTGTATATACCATAGTATTTATTTTATTTTTATTCTTTATTCTTTCTAGTTTATAATAAAACTACATACAGTGGGTATGGAAAGTATTCAGACCCCTTTAAATTTTTCACTCTTTGTGTCATTGCAGCCATTTGCCAAAATCAAAAAAGTTCATTTTATTTCTCATTAATGTACACTCAGCACCCCATCTTGACAGAAAAAAACAGAAATGTAGAAATTTTTGCAAATTTATTAAAAAAGAAAAACTGAAATATCACATGGTCATAAGTATTCAGACCCTTTGCAGTGACACTCATATTTAACTCACATGCTGTCCATTTCTTCTGATCCGCCTTGAGATGGTTCTGCTCCTTCATTGGAGTCCAGCTGTGTTTAATTAAACTGATTGGACTTGATTAGGAAAGGCACACACCTGTCTATATAAGACCTTACAGCTCACAGTGCATGTCAGAGCAAATGAGAATCATGAGGTCGAAGGAACTGCCCAAGGAGCTCAGAGACAGAATTGTGGCAAGGCACAGATCTGGCCAAGGTTACAAAAGAATTTCTGCAGCACTCAAGGTTCCTAAGAGCTCAGTGGTCTCCATAATCCTCAAATGGAAAAAGTTTGGGACGACCAGAACTCTTCCTAGACCTGGCCGTCCAGCCAAACTGAGCAATCGTGGGAGAAGAGCCTCGGTGAGAGAGGTAAAGAAGAACCCAAAGATCACTGTGGCTGAGCTCCAGAGATGCAGTAGGGAGATGGGAGAAAGTTCCACAAAGTCACCTATCACTGCAGCCCTCCACCAGTCGGGGCTTTATGGCAGAGTGGCCCGACGGAAGCCTCTCCTCAGTGCAAGACACATGAAAGCCCGCATAGAGTTTGCCAAAAAACACATGAAGGACTCCCAGACTATGAGAAATAAGATTCTCTGGTCTGATGAGACCAAGATTGAACTTTTTGGCATTAATTCTAAGCGGTATGTGTGGAGAAAACCAGGCACTGCTCATCACCTGCCCAATACAATCCCTACAGTGAAACATGGTGGTGGGAGCATCATGTTGTGGGGGTGTTTTTCAGCTGCAGGGACAGGACGACTGGTTGTAATTGAAGGAAAGATGAATGTGGCCAAGTACAGAGATATCCTGGAAGAAAACCTCTTCCAGAGTGCTCAGGACCTCAGACTGGGCCGAAGGTTCACCTTTCAACAGGACAACAACCCTAAGCACACAGCTAAAATAACAAAGGAGTGGCTTCGCAACAACTCTGTGACCGTTCTTGACTGGCCCAGCCAGAGCCCTGACCTAAACCCAATTGAGCATCTCTGGAGAGACCTGAAAATGGCTGTCCACCAACGTTCACCATCCAACCTGACAGAACTGGAGAGGATCTGCAAGGAAGAATGGCAGAGGATCCCCAAATCCAGGTGTGAAAAACTTGTTGCATCATTCCCAAGAAGACTCATGGCTGTACTAGCTCAAAAGGGTGCTTCTACTCAATACTGAGCACAGGGTCTGAATACTTATGACCATGTGATATTTCAGTTTTTCTTTTTTAATAAATTTGCAAAAATTTCTACATTTCTGTTTTTTTCTGTCAAGATGGGGTGCTGAGTGTACATTAATGAGAAATAAATGAACTTTTTTGATTTTGGCAAATGGCTGCAATGACACAAAGAGTGAAAAATATAAAGGGGTCTGAATACTTTCCGTACCCACTGTAGCTTCTCCTGTGCCGGATGTCAAGTGCCTTTTTGCTAGTTTCTAAAAATGATTGGCCAAAAAAATCACAACGAAATATCCTACCAAAAAATATAATAAATAAAATAAATACACAAACAAAAGTGTAATTACTCTCCTTACATTTTTGTGATGTAGCTTATAAAACTAGTCCTTTCTACCAGTTAAGTGTCATGATCCACGTGTGGACTTCCTCTCCTGGACTCTTAGTTTGAAGGATCAGACAGGATCCAGTCTTTCTGTTCGTTTCACTTTGTTTTAATATTGATTGTTTTCACCTGTGTCTCGTTTTCTCCCCCTTAGTTAAATACCCCTCCTTTGTTGTTATTTGTCAGGTTGTTTGTCGTTACTTTCACGGTCAATGTGTCAGAGTTACCCGGCCTACGTTCCTGCCCTGCCAGAGTTTTTCTCCTGTCTGGATTTTATCTGTGGAGCCCTTATGTGTTAAGTAGTCTTTTTTTGTGTGTCCTTCTGAGTTCCTCTCCCAGTCTTGTCTTGTGCCCTGTTCTCTCCGAGTCGCTGTCTGTGTATGTTCTGTCTGCCTGATGCGTCCCAGTCTGTGTGCGGGACCCATGCTGTTCCCGAGTCTTGTGTTTTTGTTAGCGTCCCCCTGCTGTGTCCCCAGGAGTATGTGTGACCCAGGTTGGATTCCCTGTTCCCTATTTTCTGTGTTTTGAGTCTGTGTCCCCGAGAGTGTGAGTGACCAGACCGTATCCCTAGTTTCCCCGAGTCCTGTGTTCGTGCGCCTGTTCTTCTGAATTCTGTGTTTGTCTTGTCTAGCTATTGCTTCTGTTTGCCCCGAGTCCTAAGCCTCCGTGACAGTTAAGTGCCTTCATGATCTGAACTGACATTAAAAATAAAGGCGCACATGTGAAAACATTAGAAAATCAATTCTCACTAAAGAAAGGTGGACTGGCCATTAGTTTCAGGAGGTCTTAAACCGTCTTCAGAGGTGATTTGAATAATCACATATAATATCTTATTAAAGCACAGATCAAAGCCTAAATGACGGTCTGTCTTTTTTGTCTGTCGCTTCCTCCTCAGACTGTGAGAGTCGTCTGCCTGGTAACAGCTGATGCTGCACCATGTGACCATGTCTCTTGTTTTTAGAGCAGCTCTCAGTCAGACTGAGTCAGTGTCTGTGAAGTGACCAGAGGAACATGGCTTCATCCTTTCTCAGCTTCTCCCTGCTCTTCCTGGCTGTCTACACAGCAGGTAGGATCAATACTCTGATCACTGATCAATACACACTGTTACACTTCATCGCTGTCTACACAGCAGGTAGGATCAATACTCTGATCACTGATCAATACACACTGTTACACTTCATCGCTGTCTACACAGCAGGTAGGATCAATACTCTGATCACTGATCAATACACACTGTTACACTTCATCACTGTCTACACAGCAGGTAGGATCAATACTCTGATCACTGATCAATACACACTGTTACACTTCATCGCTGTCTACACAGCAGGTAGGATCAATACTCTGATCACTGATCAATACACACTGTTACACTTCATCGCTGTCTACACAGCAGGTAGGATCAATACTCTGATCACTGATCAATACACACTGGTTACACTTCATCGCTGTCTACACAGCAGGTAGGATCAATACTCTGATCACTGATCAATACACACTGGTTACACTTCATCGCTGTCTACACAGCAGGTAGGATCAATACTCTGATCACTGATCAATACACACTGGTTACACTTCATCGCTGTCTACACAGCAGGTAGGATCAATACTCTGATCACCGATCAATACACACTGTTACACTTCATCGCTGTCTACACAGCAGGTAGGATCAATACTCTGATCACCGATCAATACACACTGTTACACTTCATCGCTGTCTACACAGCAGGTAGGATCAATACTCTGATCACCGATCAATACACACTGTTACACTTCATCGCTGTCTACACAGCAGGTAGGATCAATACACTGATCACTGATCAATACACACTGGTTACACTTCATCGCTGTCTACACAGCAGGTAGGATCAATACTCTGATCACCGATCAATACACACTGTTACACTTCATCGCTGTCTACACAGCAGGTAGGATCAATACGCTGATCACTGATCAATACACACTGTTACACTTCATCGCTGTCTACACAGCAGGTAGGATCAATACACTGATCACTGATCAATACACACTGGTTACACTTCATCGCTGTCTACACAGCAGGTAGGATCAATACTCTGATCACTGATCAATACACACTGTTACACTTCATCACTGTCTACACAGCAGGTAGGATCAATACTCTGATCACCGATCAATACACACTGTTACACTTCATCGCTGTCTACACAGCAGGTAGGATCAATACTCTGATCACTGATCAATACACACTGTTACACTTCATCGCTGTCTACACAGCAGGTAGGATCAATACACTGATCACTGATCAATACACACTGGTTACACTTCATCGCTGTCTACACAGCAGGTAGGATCAATACTCTGATCACCGATCAATACACACTGTTACACTTCATCGCTGTCTACACAGCAGGTAGGATCAATACGCTGATCACTGATCAATACACACTGTTACACTTCATCGCTGTCTACACAGCAGGTAGGATCAATACACTGATCACTGATCAATACACACTGGTTACACTTCATCGCTGTCTACACAGCAGGTAGGATCAATACTCTGATCACTGATCAATACACACTGTTACACTTCATCACTGTCTACACAGCAGGTAGGATCAATACACTGATCACTGATCAATACACACTGTTACACTTCATCGCTGTCTACACAGCAGGTAGGATCAATACACTGATCACTGACTGTTCTTTGTTCCTCAGATGGATTTTTTCATTATATGGTGGCCCGCTGTGACTTTAACTCCACTGAACTGAACGACATCGAGTACATCAGATCTTATTATTTCAACCATGATGAAATCACCAGGTTCAGCAGCAGTTTGGGTAAATATGTTGGATACACTGAGTTTGGAGTCAAACAGGCCGATTACTTCAACAACCTTCCTGGAGAACTGAGCACGTGGAGAGCTGAGAAGACCAGATACTGCAAACACAACATTGACATTGATTACCAATCTGCTCTGACTAAATCAGGTGAGTTTGTGTCACATGGTCAGATTTTCATGTCAAACCTCAGACTGAGTCTTTATCAATACAAACACTGATCAATGTGTCTGATCAGACTCGATCAGGTTCAATTAACAAACATGGTGAAAACATTTGAGTTTGTTTCACATTAAACTGTTTATTGAAATATTGATTATTACGGAGCCCTTTAAGTATCAGGTGGAAAAGATTTTTTTTTTAGACTTTGTTTTTCGTTTCCTCGCAAAAAGATTTGCAAAGTGTTAAATTTACTGAGCCCTTGAACGCAGCACGCAGCCTGTCGAGTCCTATCAATAAATCGCAGCAAAGCTCAGACTCAACAATCTCAACAGATCAATTTGGGTTATTAAATTATGGTCCAGAGTAAAATATAAGATTTTCTACTGGGTAGCTCGACTCGACAGATGTTAGAAAACCAGCTGCTGTGAAGACGAATATTTGACTGAAGGATGACAAAGTCAGTCTAAAGTTAATCTGTGGCCTCAGTGTTAAATTATGTTTCCATCTGTTTAAAATGAAGGGAACCAGCGAAACAGCCCAACCGGACGAAACAGGATGTAACTGGACTCATCTAGCAAAAAGTCTAAAACATAATTTCCAGTTGATACTTAAGAGGATCCGTAGATTATTGATCCCTGATCAACAGAAATTAAATCAGTGTAAACATCAGATTGTTGGTAAATAATCAGTTTATTAATTATATCAAACATCATCAGTGATTATTGATCAATGTGGATTTAACTGGAACAGACCAGAGTCTCTGTCTCCACCTGCTGGTCAAACTGATCAATTACTGTTTTTTAATTTTAGACACAACAAAATATTCAGACTGTTCCAACTTTTCTACAGTCAAATATAAATATATTTGTTAAACTTTAAATGAGTAAAGATCAATTTATTGATTAATGATTCAGCCCTAGTTTAAAAATTTCTGTCTCCGCCTGCTGGATGTTTTTTAATCTTTATTGTGAAGACAAATTCTAATAGTTATTCATATTCACACTAACAGTCAAAGGTTTGGGATCACCTCCATTTTTCGACCAGAGTTTTCATTTTATATTGACATTATATTCCTGAAAGTCCTTAATGATCCTTAAATGCTAGTAAGTAAGTAATAAATAATATTCAATTCAGTTTTATTTGTATAGCGCCAAATCACAATACAAATCATCTCAAGGCACAAAAAAACAACAAAACCCAACAAATCTCTTATGAGCAGGACTTGGTGACAGTGGAGAGGAAAAAACTCCCTTTAACGGAAGAAAAAACCTCCAGCAGAACCGGGCTCAGGGTAGGGTTAGGGTAGGGGAGCTCAGTGCACCGATGGTCCTCGGGCAGTCTAGGCCTATAGCAGCATAACTAACTAAGGGATGGTTCAGGGTTACCTGAAGCCAGCCCTAACTATATGCTTTGTCAAAGAGGAAGGTTTTCAGTCTAGCCTTAAAAGTACAGAGAGTGTCTGCCTCCTGAACCCAGGCTGAGAGCTGGTTCCACAGGAGAGGAGCTTGATAGCTAAAGGCTCTGCCTCCCATTCTGCTTTTGAGAACTCTGGGAACCACAAGTAGGCCTGCACTCTGAGAGCGAAGTGGTCTATTGGGATAATATGGTACTATGAGGTCTTTAAGGTATGAAGGAGCTTGATTATGAAGGGATTTGTATGTGAGAAGAAGGATTTTAAATTCTATTCTATATTTTACAGGGAGCCAATGAAGAGAAGCCAATATAGGAGAAATATGATCTCTCTTGCTAGTTCCTGTCAGGACTCTGGCTGCGGCATTCTGGATTAATTGGAGGCTTTTTATTAAGATATTAGGACATCCAGATAGTAATGAGTTACAGTAATCTAGCCTTGAGGAAACAAATGCATGGACTAGTTTTTCTGCATCATTTTGAGACAGGATGTTCCTAATTTTGGAAATGTTGGGCAGGTGAAAGAATGCAGTTCTACAGATTTGTTTTATGTGTGAGTTAAAGGACATGTCCTGGTCAAAAATAACTCCAAGGTTTTTTACAGTAGTGCTGGAGGCCAGGGCTATGCCATCTAGAGTAGCTATAATTTTAGAAAAGTTATTTCTGAGATTTTTAGGCCCAAATATAATGACTTCTGTTTTCTCCGAGTTTAAAAGTAAAAAGTTACTGGTCATCCAGCAATTAATTATTTTAATAATAAAATAATAAACCAAAGATTAAACAAAATGGATGCAAACAGTTTCCTCCAGGTGTCCCAGCTTTGGCTGAGTCCTTCCAACAAACTGTGTGTGTATAAAGACTGGGGTCCATTATTTGGACCATCCAGCCCAGCAGGAAGCAGGACTGGGTCTGGCTGGTCCAATGAACAAAGGGAGTCAGGATAATGAGGCTGTGGAAGGAAAGAACAAGACGCTCGGCTTCAAACGATGGAACAGCAGCTCAGTCTGCAGACTGTCCAGGTGAAGAGGGAAAGACACCTATGGGTGCAACAACAACAGGTGCTGTCTGTCCCAACAATGTCACATTCAGCCACAGAAAAAATGCCACAAGGATTTTAAAAGAGTCAAATTTATGATTTAATTTACTTAAACCAGCAGATTTTCTTTAATCTGTAGACAGACAGGTGTAGACCTGTTTGTACAGACCCAGAGCTCATTTTATTACACTGGAAAACTGAGGTGATCCCAAACTGTTGACCTGCAGTGTCTATATTAACTATATATTTATATTTTCAATGAATATTTATTTTATCATCATCTCACAGTGAGAACAAGCTGTTAAATATTTGACTATAACAGATTTATTACTTTGTGTCTAAAATCTGAACCAGGAGAAAAAGTTAAAACTGTTCAGTCAAACATGTCAAACTAAATATAAACAACGAATAAAACCAGAGTGAAAAAATAAAAACAAAGTAAAATCAAAAGTAAAACAAACTTTAGAAACAGGTTGTTGATCAGCAGAGCTCAGGTCTCATGTAAACAGGAAGTTTGAGATCAGGACCCTGTTTGTGTTTCAGACAGATCCAGGGTCAGATGAAAAGCTGATTTTTATCAGATTATTTTAGATCTTCAGTCCAAACCAGGTGGTGGATTAGACAAGTCAGATATCAGAGAAGTTTCCGCTGATGGTCATTGATTAATATTCATGAATATCAATAACAATGATCAGATGGTTCTGATTGTCTGAAGGGATTGGGGTCACAGAAAACTTTCCCTTATACTATAAGTGATATTGATCATATTTGTAAATTACTGATAATAATAAAAATATTAATAATATTCGTCATAACGTCTGTTCCAGCTCAGCCCTACGTGAGACTGCGCTCACTGACCCCCCCTTCTGGGAAACATCCGGCCATGTTGGTCTGCAGCGTCTTCGACTTCTACCCCAAACGGATCAGAGTGAGCTGGACCAGAGACGGACAGGAAGTCTCCTCTGATGTCACTTCCACTGATGAGCTGGCAGACGCTGATTGGTACTACCAGGTCCACTCCCACCTGGAGTACACGCCCAGGTCAGTCCAGGTTCAGGTCCAGGTCTAGTCTGGTCCAGTCTGGTCCAGGTAGATGAGCAGTGAGACAGAAACAGTGATGTGTTTGTGTTAAAACAGGTCTGGAGAGAAGATCTCCTGTGTGGTGGAGCACGCCAGCCTGAAAGAACCTCTGGTTACGGACTGGGGTAAATACCTGTCTGTGTCTCACCTGTCTGTGTCTACGCCTGTCTGTGTCTACGCCTGTCTGTGTCTACACCTGTCTGTGTCTCACCTGTCTGTGTCTCTACACCTGTCTGTGTCTCTACACCTGTCTGTGTCTACATCTGTCTGTGTCTACACCTGTCTGTGTCTCTACACCTGTCTGTGTCTACACCTGTCTGTGTCTCACCTGTCTGTCTACACCTGTCTGTGTCTCACCTGTCTGTGTCTACACCTGTCTGTGTCTCTACTCCTGTCTGTGTCTCTACACCTGTCTGTGTCTACACCTGTCTGTCTCACCTGTCTGTCTACACCTGTCTGTGTCTCACCTGTCTGTGTCTACACCTGTCTGTGTCTCTACTCCTGTCTGTGTCTCTACACCTGTCTGTGTCTACACCTGTCTGTCTCACCTGTCTGTCTACACCTGTCTGTGTCTCACCTGTCTGTGTCTACACCTGTCTGTGTCTCTACTCCTGTCTGTGCCTACACCTGTCTGTGTCTACACCTGTCTGTGTCTCTACTCCTGTCTGTGTCTACACCTGTCTGTGTCTCACCTGTCTGTCTACACCTGTCTGTGTCTCACTTGTCTGTGTCTACACCTGCCTGTGTCTACGCCTGTCTGTGTCTACACCTGTCTGTGTCTCTACTCCTGTCTGTGTCTACACCTGCCTGTGTCTACTCCTGTCTGTGTCTACACCTGCCTGTGTCTACGCCTGTCTGTGTCTACGCCTGTCTGTCTACACCTGTCTGTGTCTACACCTGCCTGTGTCTACTCCTGTCTGTGTCTACACCTGTCTGTGTCTCTACTCCTGTCTGTGTCTACACCTGTCTGTGTCTCACCTGTCTGTGTCTCACCTGTCTGTGTCTACACCTGTCTGTGTCTCTACACCTGTCTGTGTCTACGCCTGTCTACGCCTGTCTGTGTCTCTACACCTGTCTGTGTCTCTACTCCTGTCTGTGTCTCTACACCTGTCTGTGTCTACACCTGTCTGTCTCACCTGTCTGTCTACACCTGTCTGTGTCTCACCTGTCTGTGTCTACACCTGTCTGTGTCTCTACTCCTGTCTGTGCCTACACCTGTCTGTGTCTCACCTGTCTGTGTCTACACCTGTCTGTGTCTCTACTCCTGTCTGTGTCTACACCTGTCTGTGTCTCACCTGTCTGTCTACACCTGTCTGTGTCTCACCTGTCTGTGTCTACACCTGCCTGTGTCTACGCCTGTCTGTGTCTACACCTGTCTGTGTCTCTACTCCTGTCTGTGTCTACACCTGTCTGTGTCTCTACTCCTGTCTGTGTCTACACCTGCCTGTGTCTACTCCTGTCTGTGTCTACACCTGCCTGTGTCTACGCCTGTCTGTGTCTACACCTGTCTGTCTACACCTGTCTGTGTCTACGCCTGTCTGTGTCTACACCTGTCTGTGTCTCTACACCTGTCTGTGTCTACACCTGTCTGTGTCTACACCTGTCTGTGTCTCTACTCCTGTCTGTGTCTACACCTGTCTGTGTCTCACCTGTCTGTCTACACCTGTCTGTGTCTCACCTGTCTGTGTCTACACCTGCCTGTGTCTACGCCTGTCTGTGTCTACACCTGTCTGTGTCTCTACTCCTGTCTGTGTCTACACCTGTCTGTGTCTCTACTCCTGTCTGTGTCTACACCTGCCTGTGTCTACTCCTGTCTGTGTCTCACCTGTCTGTGTCTACACCTGTCTGTGTCTACGCCTGTCTACGCCTGTCTGTGTCTCTACACCTGTCTGTGTCTCTACTCCTGTCTGTCTCTACTCCTGTCTGTGTCTACACCTGTCTGTCTCACCTGTCTGTCTACACCTGTCTGTGTCTCACCTGTCTGTGTCTACACCTGTCTGTGTCTCTACTCCTGTCTGTGCCTACACCTGTCTGTGTCTCACCTGTCTGTGTCTACACCTGTCTGTGTCTCTACTCCTGTCTGTGTCTACACCTGTCTGTCTCACCTGTCTGTCTACACCTGTCTGTGTCTCACCTGTCTGTGTCTACACCTGTCTGTGTCTCTACTCCTGTCTGTGCCTACACCTGTCTGTGTCTCACCTGTCTGTGTCTACACCTGTCTGTGTCTCTACTCCTGTCTGTGTCTACACCTGTCTGTGTCTCACCTGTCTGTCTACACCTGTCTGTGTCTCACCTGTCTGTGTCTACACCTGCCTGTGTCTACGCCTGTCTGTGTCTACACCTGTCTGTGTCTCTACTCCTGTCTGTGTCTACACCTGTCTGTGTCTCTACTCCTGTCTGTGTCTACACCTGTCTGTGTCTCTACTCCTGTCTGTGTCTACACCTGTCTGTGTCTCACCTGTCTGTGTCTACACCTGTCTGTGTCTACACCTGTCTGTCTACACCTGTCTGTGTCTACGCCTGTCTGTGTCTACACCTGTCTGTGTCTACGCCTGTCTGTGTCTACGCCTGTCTGTGTCTCTACACCTGTCTGTGTCTCTACACCTGTCTGTGTCTACATCTGTCTGTGTCTACATCTGTCTGTGTCTACACCTGTCTGTGTCTCTACACCTGTCTGTGTCTACACCTGTCTGTGTCTCACCTGTCTGTCTACACCTGTCTGTGTCTCACCTGTCTGTGTCTACACCTGTCTGTGTCTCTACTCCTGTCTGTGTCTCTACACCTGTCTGTGTCTACACCTGTCTGTGTCTCTACTCCTGTCTGTGTCTACACCTGCCTGTGTCTACTCCTGTCTGTGTCTCACCTGTCTGTGTCTACACCTGTCTGTGTCTCACCTGTCTGTGTCTACACCTGCCTGTGTCTCGCCTGTCTGTGTCTACACCTGCCTGTGTCTACTCCTGTCTGTGTCTACACCTGTCTGTGTCTCTACTCCTGTCTGTGTCTACACCTGTCTGTGTCTCACCTGTCTGTGTCTCACCTGTCTGTGTCTACACCTGTCTGTGTCTCTACACCTGTCTGTGTCTACGCCTGTCTACGCCTGTCTGTGTCTCTACACCTGTCTGTGTCTCTACTCCTGTCTGTCTCTACTCCTGTCTGTGTCTACACCTGTCTGTCTCACCTGTCTGTCTACACCTGTCTGTGTCTCACCTGTCTGTGTCTACACCTGTCTGTGTCTCACCTGTCTGTGTCTACACCTGTCTGTGTCTCTACTCCTGTCTGTGCCTACACCTGTCTGTGTCTCACCTGTCTGTGTCTACACCTGTCTGTCTCACCTGTCTGTCTACACCTGTCTGTGTCCCACCTGTCTGTGTCTACACCTGTCTGTGTCTCTACTCCTGTCTGTGCCTACACCTGTCTGTGTCTCACCTGTCTGTGTCTACACCTGTCTGTGTCTCTACTCCTGTCTGTGTCTACACCTGTCTGTCTCACCTGTCTGTCTACACCTGTCTGTGTCTCACCTGTCTGTGTCTACACCTGTCTGTGTCTCTACTCCTGTCTGTGCCTACACCTGTCTGTGTCTCACCTGTCTGTGTCTACACCTGTCTGTGTCTCTACTCCTGTCTGTGTCTACACCTGTCTGTGTCTCTACTCCTGTCTGTGTCTACACCTGTCTGTGTCTCACCTGTCTGTGTCTACACCTGTCTGTGTCTACACCTGTCTGTCTACACCTGTCTGTGTCTACGCCTGTCTGTGTCTACGCCTGTCTGTGTCTCACCTGTCTGTGTCTCTACACCTGTCTGTGTCTCTACACCTGTCTGTGTCTACATCTGTCTGTGTCTACATCTGTCTGTGTCTACATCTGTCTGTGTCTACACCTGTCTGTGTCTCTACACCTGTCTGTGTCTACACCTGTCTGTGTCTCACCTGTCTGTCTACACCTGTCTGTGTCTCACCTGTCTGTGTCTACACCTGTCTGTGTCTCTACTCCTGTCTGTGTCTCTACACCTGTCTGTGTCTACACCTGTCTGTCTCACCTGTCTGTCTACACCTGTCTGTGTCTCACCTGTCTGTGTCTACACCTGTCTGTGTCTCTACTCCTGTCTGTGTCTCTACACCTGTCTGTGTCTACACCTGTCTGTCTCACCTGTCTGTCTACACCTGTCTGTGTCTACACCTGTCTGTGTCTCTACTCCTGTCTGTGTCTACACCTGTCTGTGTCTCTACTCCTGTCTGTGTCTACACCTGTCTGTGTCTCACCTGTCTGTCTACACCTGTCTGTGTCTCACCTGTCTGTGTCTACACCTGCCTGTGTCTACGCCTGTCTGTGTCTACACCTGTCTGTGTCTCTACTCCTGTCTGTGTCTACACCTGTCTGTGTCTCTACTCCTGTCTGTGTCTACACCTGCCTGTGTCTACTCCTGTCTGTGTCTCTACACCTGTCTGTCTACGCCTGTCTACGCCTGTCTGTGTCTCTACACCTGTCTGTGTCTCTACTCCTGTCTGTGTCTCTACACCTGTCTGTGTCTACACCTGTCTGTCTCACCTGTCTGTCTACACCTGTCTGTGTCTCACCTGTCTGTGTCTACACCTGTCTGTGTCTACACCTGTCTGTGTCTCACCTGTCTGTGTCTACACCTGTCTGTGTCTCTACTCCTGTCTGTGTCTACACCTGTCTGTGTCTCACCTGTCTGTCTACACCTGTCTGTGTCTCACCTGTCTGTGTCTACACCTGCCTGTGTCTACGCCTGTCTGTGTCTACGCCTGTCTGTGTCTCTACTCCTGTCTGTGTCTACACCTGTCTGTGTCTCTACTCCTGTCTGTGTCTCTACTCCTGTCTGTGTCTACACCTGTCTGTGTCTCTACTCCTGTCTGTGTCTACACCTGTCTGTGTCTCACCTGTCTGTGTCTCACCTGTCTGTGTCTACACCTGTCTGTGTCTCTACACCTGTCTGTGTCTACGCCTGTCTGTGTCTACACCTGTCTGTGTCTCTACTCCTGTCTGTCTACATCTGTCTGTATCTACACCTGTCCGTGTCTTCACCTGTCTGTGTCGACACCTGTCTGTTTCTGTCTGTCCTCAGATCCGTCCCTGCCTGAGTCAGAGAGAAACAAAATTGCCATTGGAGCCTCAGGACTGATCCTGGGTCTGGTCTTATCTCTGGCTGGATTCATCTACTACAAGAGGAAGGCCAGAGGTCAGAGCAAGACACAAAGTCTGAAACCAGTTTAGACCAGTTTTAAGGATGTGGTGTTTTGTAGTTGACTCTTGTCTCTTCTCTAACAACAGGACGGATCCTGGTTCCCACTAATTGATCCTGGTTCTGGACCAGCTGATGCTTCAACTTGTTTCTGTTTCCAGCTCAGCAGACTCTCAGTGCTGCCCCTGATGGACTCTGTCTGTGCTGATACTCTGCTGGTCTGAACCTGATCCAATTCAGGACAGGCAGACTGAACAGTCCTGGATCAGTTTCAGCCTGGACTGTATCAGCTGATGTTTTACAGTGTGAAATCAACATTTTATAACTGTTTCTCCAAACAAACTGAGTAATTCTGGTTTTAATCTGATCCGGGTCTGTGGATGATTCTGGGCTCGTAGGTTGTGTGATTGTCAGACTGATGTATTTTTCCTGCACTGGGACGTTTTCTAACCACAATAAACCTCCAGAAACCAGTTGGACTCACTGTCGCTTTATTCAACAGCTGTTCATAAACTGGAGTCACATCTGGAAAGATCCACGTCAGAACACAAAGTGGTTCTGTTCATATTGTTCTGGATTAGTCTCAGTCCAACACTGACTGGAACTGGATCCACTTTACACCAGTAGACAAACCAGGTTACACCATTTTAAAATTAGTTTATAAACCAGTTCTGGTGAATCATTAACACCCGCTGATCAAATTTGAGTAAAAACCAGAGTCCAGTTTGTTTTTGTATCAAAACAACAAACAAACATCACAGTGTCTGATACACATTTTATCTGACTGATCTGACTTCACTTTCTGAAGCTGGAGACACAAACATTTGACTGAGAATTTATTTTTATTAAACTTTATTTTAAACAGTTTTACAGTCAGACCCACAGATAAAAAACGTTCAGCTCAGGTTTAGATGATAAAAATAGTTTAATTATAAAATTAAAACTAATTCAAAGACAGTTTCTTCCACAGTGTTAAAATATTTCTGACCTGACCTTTGACCTCTGGCCCTGCAGCTCTGAGCTCATCCTGTTTGTTTGGTCTGACCTCCTTCTTTCCCTCCAGTGTTGAAATGTTTATTTGTCACTTTGGACAAAATGTGACACAGTTTCATCAGGACTTGATGCTGCAGGTCCAGGAAACATTTAACTGGACTAAACAAAAACTGAAAGTTTAACTGATGGAAATCAGGACATTTACTCACATTTACACATGAAAACTAAACATCAGGAACATGAAGGATTTTTCACAAAAGCTGAACAAACAGATCCAGACTAACTAAATAAATCAGGGCTGAGCTGAGTCAGTGATTTCAGAGGGTTAGAAACCAAGAGAAGGGATTTCCCAGGTGAGTTTAGTCCTGACTCAGGTTAAATGATCCTAAATATAATTATTGTGGATATTTATTCTGTGCAGGTCCAGAGCAGGTCATTGATCCCAGTGATGGATCAGTTAGTTCAGTCCTGTTAGAGATATTATGTTCTACAGTCTTTTCATGGTCTCTTGTAAATATGTGGCATCACTTTGATTGTCCTGCATTAAAACATCACAGACGTGCTGCTGTCATTTTATATAACCGTTCATGTGTCAGTCAATAATAATGATTAATATTATATATCTATATATATATATAACATTAATCATTATTCCTGTCAGGCCTGGTCTTATACAGCTGGTGTTTATTCATGTCACTGGTCTGATGGACACGTTTGTTCCTGCAGGTGTTGACACATTATAACAAATGAAGGTTCAGTCCAGGACAAGGGCAGCGTGTAGAAGGTCCAGGCTAAAGTCCCCCAGTCACCCAGTTCCTACACAATAGCTGCACTTTGTTGGACAACGGACTAGTCGAGGAAGGGTTAATACGAACATTCAGGCCCTAAAGAGTCTCTGGGACAGGTCTGACCTGTTGGCCTCTGCAGGCCAGTATCTGACAGAGGGGTCCAGATTCTCAGCAGCTGATATTTCTGTAGCTGCTGGTCCAAAGCACCAGATTGTCCCACAGATGGTCTGTATCACACTGAGCAGGTTCCTCTGTTCTGCTGGAGAAACTCAAACGTTGATGTGAGTCTTTTCTATTTCTGCCTCAGTAAATCAGTTTTTGACCCTAAGGTCTGTTTAAGGACACTATGAACAGACACCTGTCCCACCTGTCCCACCTGTTGGACTGAGCTGCACCTTCTCATCCTGGCTCAGCTGTTTCTCCTGGTAACTGATGACTCATCAGCAGCTCTGCTCCTGATTCGCTGCTGCTGCTGAACCGAAATAAACAGTGGGGACTTCACAGAGCTGCTGCTGCGTTCAAGAACTGCAGGAAAACAAAGTGTCCTCACATTAACTGAGTGTTCGAGCTGATCCTCAGTGTTAGAGGTGAACGTAGAAAATTCCTGGTTTTACAAAGATGCCTGAAGGCAGCATGTGGTCAGACTGGTTTGGTGGTGAAAATAAACTGGGGAAACTGGTTTCACACGTTTTCACTGACATGTGAGAGAAGACCAAAGTACTGAATAAACTACTGAAGTCAGTACTGCAGTATACAGTCTGATTATAGTACTGAAGTCAGTACTGCAGTATACAGTCTGATTATAGTACTGAAGTCAGTACTGCAGTATACAGTCTGATTATAGTACTAATGTCAATACTGCAGTATACAGTCTGATTATAGTACTAATGTCAGTACTGCAGTATACAGTCTGATTATAGTACTAATGTCAATACTGCAGTATACAGTCTGATTATAGTACTAATGTCAGTACTGCAGTATACAGTCTGATTATAGTACTAATGTCAATACTGCAGTATACAGTCTGATTATAGTACTAATGTCAATACTGCAGTATACAGTCTGATTATAGTACTAATGTCAGTACTGCAGTATACAGTCTGATTATAGTACTAATGTCAGTACTGCAGTATACAGTCTGATTATAGTACTAATGTCAGTACTGCAGTATACAGTCTGATTATAGTACTAATGTCAGTACTGCAGTATACAGTCTGATTACAGTACCATGGTCTGTCAGGTGTAAAGGGTTTCTAAAAATATGAAGGTTCTAAGCCAGCTAGGTCACCATGCTCCTGGTCCAGATCAGGTTCTGTTCTAACCCGACTGGATCACCATGGTCCTGGTCCAGATCAGGTTCTGTTCTAACCCGACTGGGTCACCATAGTGTGGTGGTTTCTGGACCCAGGGGATCATGTGCAGTGGGTCAGCAGGTGGGCGTCACACCTGTGGGACAGGACGGTGTTAAAGTCACAGTGTCTTTAAAAAGTGATGAACGTGTTGGTTCAGAACAGGAAATGGTCCGAGCTGAAGGTGAAGCTGTGGACTTCCTGTTTCAGTCCTCGATGTCAGAACCAAGACTGAATATTGGAGGGACTGAGAGATGCTGCTAATCAATAGATTAACTAATAATCAATAGAGTAACTAATGAACTTTCCTCTCTGGCTCTGTTTGCTGTGGTGCTGGTTGTGGTTCTGATGGTGTCAAACTCCTGGCAGCCTCCATAATAATCAATAATAATCAATAATCAATGACTAAAGTCTGTGGCAGTGATCTGGACTTTTTATTTTTATTTTAGAAACTGGAGAAATGAGACGTGAGACTCGTCCTTTGATGGACCAGAGTCTGAAACAGAAACTGGGCCTGACACATTTAGTTGGTGACACCATCATAGTCCCAGTTCTGACTGTGGCTTTGGTCTTTGGCTGGTTCTGAAGAACATGGTCTTGTCTGCTGAAGTACTTTTGTAGTACAGCCACAGTTTTTATATTTCGACTTTAGTATCTGAGTAAAAACGTATCTTTACATATGACGATGAGATTGTTACTGGTTTTTGGACATTTGGATCAAGTTTCCAGTTTCATGTTAACGTCAGATAAACTGAGGACGGTAATTTATTGATCCATTTATGATTTAAAGTCAAATATAACTGTCTCCACTGATCACATGACTGATCACATGTAACAACATCCAATCACAGATATTGATTGATCAGGAGTCTGTGCGTGTTGTGGCTGTAAATGACGTCTGACCCAACAACGTTGGACTAAAGACCGTCCAGGTGAGAGAAGGACTTCATCAACGAGGCCCTTGATTTAGTGGATTCTTAGCCTTTGTGGATCTGGTCTGTCACTGCTATTGCTCACAGCAGCTCACCTGAGTGACGACAACATGAACAGGTGCAGGGAGCTGATACAAACAACTGGCTCTGACAGACGAGAGACTTTGTTGGAAGGACGAGAGCGGACTCTGTCTAACTTACAGCCTGAGATTTGGATGTTGGACACTGTTCCTCCAGAGCTCATTAGAACTAAACGGGGTAGGAACCGTGGAAGAAGAGGGGGATTAAGAATCGTCCATCCCTCCTTTCAATGATCCTCACACATCTGTGCTCTCTGAACAACAACGTGGAGCCCATATTGGAATATAGCAGCTACTGGAGTGAATGACCCCAATGTGGAGCTTCTGGGAAGGACTTTAAGACCTTTGGACTGGCCCGGAGACTTTTTGTAGTGGACGTTCCTCCTGATGGTAAAGCAGCAAAAGCAGCTCCCATCATAGCTTCATGTGTTGATGAAGTCCAACTCAAATATCTTGATGCAGCAGCAACAGTAGAATCAGGGTCAACTAGAATCTGTGTTGCCAGGTTTGAACAATATGGAAAACATGGCAACATCCTGGATAAGGGTTTTGGAAACATTAACAGGGACTAGATTTCAAAGTGCAGACCTCCAATATTCAATTCACATCATAATGGAATTCATATGGTTCCAGTTTACAGAACCACATTTAAGAGAACTAAGCCAGAAAAGAAAGTTCTAAGGATCTGGACAAATGAGAACAAGGAACAAGTCAGAGCAGGTTTTGATTGGACTGACTGGGACATTTTTCATGAAGGTTCCCTGAATGAAAGAAGAGCAGTGATTAATGATTAGATGGACTTTTGTCTGCAGTTGGTCCCTACAAAGAAATGAAAATCTCTCCAAATAATAAATAAATAATAAATAAACAAATGAGAAAGGAGAGAAATTTGGCTTTTAATACTAAAGACACGTCAACACTTCAACAGACAGAAAAGGAGATTAGGATTAAATTGAGGGAAGCAAAGTGAAAACATAGGAACGATTTGGAAAAGAACTTTCAAACCAGCAGCTCTAAAAAAGTGTGGGACACCATGAAGTCTAGGACAGGACTGTTGTCCCCAGTCAAACCCACTGTGACAGATCATGATCTAAACATCTTCTTTTCATGGACAGGTCTGAGATCAGTGTTGATGAGGTCAGAAAAACATTTAGAAAAGCCGAGGGGCCAGACAAGTGTGGTCCTTCTCTTTTAAAGAGCTTTACAACAGAGCTGGTCCCAGCTTGGCAACCAGTGTTTGACCTTTCAATTGACAGTCATACAGTCCCCGTAAAACCTCAGACATAAAACCATGAGCCAAAACACAAAGTCCAAAAGAAGGCAAAGGTTTTAGACTCATAGCTCTGACCTCAGTAGTTACGAAGGCTCTAGAAAGATCCTGATGAAACATCTCAAATGTAGAGGTGACAAACTGGACTCATTTCAGTTTGTATAGAAAACAGGTTGTTGCTACATTAGTTCAGATCATCAGTCCACATCTAGATAAGCCTTAGAACTATGCAAGAGCCCTGTTTCTAGATTCAACCTGACATTTTCATTTCCAAACACCCACCAGGGAGTTAATCCATATCTGGGTCACTGGTCTGCATCTTTCCTCACCAACAGAGTCCAGCTGGTTAAAGGGAACAAGACCTTCTCTTCTGCCACCATGACCAGTGTTGGTGTGAGCTCAGCTTGACTTTTGACTTTACACAGGGATGATTGTGGTTCAGCTTCAAATATTCAGATGACACTGTTTTACTAAGACTGTTGGACTGTTGGAGAGCTCGGACAGTCCAGGGCTGCACCAGCAGGGGGTCAATGCTCTGGAAATAAATACAAAGAAGACAGAAGAAACAGTGTTCAGCTCTAAATGAATAGTTCAGCCAAATAATCCAACAGGTGGAGTCACATAAACATCTTGGTGTCATGACTGATTCCACCTTATCATGGAAACACCATCTGGACTTCATCTGGAAAAAGACAAAACAATGAACATACTTCCTCTGTCTCCTCTGATCTCTGGGAGCCCCTCAGCAGATGGTCCTGTTGTTGTTTACTGCTGTCATTCTTAGTGTTCCTTAGTGTTCTACAGTATTAATACAGTGTGGAACAGCTGTCTACAACATCTGGACTGAAACATCTAATAAAAAGCTGTTCAAAGGTCGTAGGTCAATCCCTGGAAGGACTGAATGAGACAGTTTATGACAACAACACAATGTGGCTGATTAAAAGCATCATCTCTGACTCCAAACATGTTCTGAACAGCCAGTTTACACTTTGGACCACGTTCCAGGCTTTAACAGGGTCAGACTGAAACATTCATTAGTCCATCAGTCAGTCCTCAGAGGAAACAAGGAGCCTAATCTATAATAGTCAAAGGCCTTATAATGCTGAGTAAGTTCTTATGTTGGATGTTTATGTCTAATGTCAATGTTCATGTGTTTGTGTCAGAACAGAGTAAAATGTTTTTTTATGCAAAACAAATTTCAGATTAAGAATCTGACAAGAAAGAATTTATCTATTTTCATTATTATACTTTGTTTTTAACAAATTCTTACTGTGTGTTCATTGGGTTGTTATTCAGTTATTCATTTTTATGTATGAGAATAAATCTCTAGGAATCATATCTGACAAACCAACAACAATTTTATATATTTTCTTAATGCAAATCTCTATAAAATAATTAAATAATATGAAATTGTCTGAAATGGAGACAGTTGTGCTGTTAGTAAATCAAATATGTCAGAGAGATATAATGTATGTGTATATGTTTATGTGGTTGAAGCCTCATAAAAACAAAAAGTAAAAATGCTGTAACATCCTGATAAATGTTCTCTAAAATCCACAACAAACACAGACAGAACGAAATAACTCATTTACCAAAGTACAGTACTTCAGTCCAGTTCTGCAATATTAGTACTTAACCTGAGTATTTCCATGTAGTTCTACTTCACCCTTGGACTTCACTACATGTCAGAGTCAAACCTTGGACTTTTTCCTGCTCTACATTTATCTGATAACTTTAGTTCCTTTTCAGGATCAGATGGATCCAACAAAATACAGACTGATCATCAAACTTTATTGATCCCTGGGGGGAAATTCCCAAGATACCCAGCAGTATATAAAGTACTTCAAATCAGAAGTATATAAGGTAGTCAACGTCAGATACCCAGCGGTACATAAAGTACTTCAAATCAGAAGTATATAAGGTAGTTAACGTCAGATACCCAGCGGTATATAAAGTACTTCAAATCAGAAGTATATAAGGTAGTCAACGTCAGATACCCAGCGGTACATAAAGTACTTCAAATCAGAAGTATATAAGGTAGTTAACGTCAGATACCCAGCGGTACATAAAGTACTTCAAATCAGAAGTATATCAGGTAGTCAACGTCAGATACCCAGCGGTATATAAAGTACTTCAAATCAGAAGTATATAAGGTAGTCAACGTCAGATACCCAGCGGTACATAAAGTACTTCAAATCAGAAGTATATCAGGTAGTCAACGTCAGATACCCAGCGGTACATAAAGTACTTCAAATTAGAAGTATATAAGGTAGTTAACGTCAGATACCCAGCGGTACATAAAGTACTTCAAATCAGAAGTATATCAGGTAGTCAACGTCAGATACCCAGCGGTACATAAAGTACTTCAAATCAGAAGTATATCAGGTAGTCAACGTCAGATACCCAGCGGTACATAAAGTACTTCAAATTAGAAGTATATAAGGTAGTTAACGTCAGATACCCAGCGGTACATAAAGTACTTCAAATTAGAAGTACATAAGGTAGTTAACGTCAGATACCCAGCGGTACATAAAGTACTTCAAATCAGAAGTATATCAGGTAGTCAACGTCAGATACCCAGCGGTACATAAAGTACTTCAAATCACAAGTATATAAGGTAGTCAACGTCAGATACCCAGCGGTACATAAAGTACTTCAAATCACAAGTATATAAGGTAGTCAACGTCAGATACCCAGCGGTACATAAAGTACTTCAAATCACAAGTATATAAGGTAGTTAACGTCAGATACCCAGTGGTACTACAAGATCACCTGAATTAGTCTTCAGGGATGAATAAAGTTTGTCTCATCTCTTTCATAAATGCTGTGCAGTGAAGAGTGTTTCTGTCTGAGATGGAGTATTGATTAATCAATAATATCACTGATGTGGAAGTTTTTTAAAACTGTACTTATTGCAGTATTGTAGTCATGTTCTTTCCCACAGTGGAAAAACACACAAAACTGAATGTGTGACTTTTATTGAATTTTGTTTGATCTATGAAAATGATTGTGTCTGTGGGAAATTTAAACAGTTTGATTAAAAATATAAAATGTGGTGAAAACAACATTTATTACAAATATAAAGTACATTCATAAATATGTTTATACAATAGATTTTCTTATGTTGGAGAAAAAACCTTTTTGCTGTTTGAAAGAAAAATCTGATTAAATGTTTTCGACTAAATTTATGTTGAAAATCTCATTTAAAATTTGTCTCAGATTTAACTTTTACCAATAAACTTTAACTTGAAATACTATTGATTATTGATGAACTACTGATTATTGATGAACTATTGATTATTGATAAACTATTTATTATTGATCTCCAGGTGTGTGTGATGAAGCCTCAGGTGTGAGCAGCAGCAGCTGCTGTGTGAGTAAGAGCTGAGCAGCTGCTGGACTCTCAGTCAGTTCCTGAGAGTCTTCCTCACAGACTCAGTCCGAGCCACAGACGCTGATGATGATGATGAAGGTGAAGGTGTCAGAGCTGGTCCTGGTCCTGGTCCTCTCCTGGGTCCTCTGTGTCTCTGCTGAAGGTAAGAGTCTGTTTACAGTCTGGACTCAACAACAAACAAACAGTTTGTGATCAGGTTCCTTCTGTTTCAGGTCAACATCAGGACATTGGTATCTCAGGCTGTTCAGACTCTGATGGAGAGGACGTGTACGGACTGGATGGTGAAGAGAAGTGGTACGCTGACTTTATCAACAAGAAAGGAGTCGAACCTCAGCCCAGTTTTATTGATCATATGAGCTATGAGGAAGGAACTTATGAAGGAGCTGTGGCTAATCAACAGGTCTGCAAACAGAACCTTAAGCTCACTCGTAATGCGGTGAAGGTCCTCCCACTGGAAAATGGTAAAGACAAGTCAAACTTAAATATTTTTTAAAATTTTTATTACTTGTTCTATATTTTGTTTTATTTCTAATCAAATATACAAGCCAGAGAAAAGGCAACATTTACATTTAATGGGCTTATTATTTCAAAATATGAAGAAATAATAAAACGTCCACACTAAGATAATCTACAATTAAAATACAACAGACCACAAACTCAATTTAACAGTTTAAATGTACCTGACACCTGCAGTTCACTGTGAACATGTTTACTGAGCAGCTCAGTGCAGCCAACTACATTGAATTTCTCTGTGTTATGTGGTGTGGGGGTGTGGTGATGAAGGAGGTAGGACCCAAATGCAGGACATAAAAGAGTTTTATTTAAACCTGGATCTCCCAGGACTCAGGCACAAAAACAAAGAGTTCCTGACCGGGAGCTAAACGCCCCTCTCGGCGCGGACAAGCAGGCAAACATATAATCTCCACAGGTAAACTCATTCACATACGTTAATGCTCCAACGAAGAACAAAGAAAAGGAACAGGTATATATAGGTAAAGAAACAAAGACTCATCAAACACAAGTGAAAGTAATCTACAGTGGGTACGGAAAGTATTCAGACCCCTTTAAATGTTTCACTCTTTGTGTCATTGCAGCCATTTGCCAAAATCAAAAAAGTTCATGTTATTTCTCATTAATGTACACTCAGCACCCCATCTTGACAGAAAAAAACAGAAATGTAGAAATTTTTGCAAATTTATTACAAAAGAAAAACTGAAATATCACATGGTCATAAGTATTCAGACCCTGTGCTCAGTATTGAGTAGAAGCTCCCTTTTGAGCTAGTACAGCCATGAGTCTTCTTGGGAATGATGCAACAAGTTTTTCACACCTGGATTTGGGGATCCTCTGCCATTCTTCCTTGCAGATCCTCTCCAGTTCTGTCAGGTTGGATGGTGAACGTTGGTGGACAGCCATTTTCAGGTCTCTCCAGAGATGCTCAATTGGGTTTAGGTCAGGGCTCTGGCTGGGCCAGTCAAGAACGGTCACAGAGTTGTTCCGAAGCCACTCCTTTGTTATTTTAGCTGTGTGCTTAGGGTCATTGTCCTGTTGAAAGGTGAACCTTCGGCCCAGTCTGAGGTCCTGAGCACTCTGGAAGAGGTTTTCTTCCAGGATATCTCTGTACTTGGCCACATTCATCTTTCCTTCAATTTCAACCAGTCGTCCTGTCCCTGCAGCTGAAAAACACCCCCACAACATGATGCTCCCACCACCATGTTTCACTGTAGGGATTGTATTGGGCAGGTGATGAGCAGTGCCTGGTTTTCTCCACACATACTGCTTAGAATTAACGCCAAAAAGTTCAATCTTGGTCTCATCAGACCAGAGAATCTTATTTCTCATAGTCTGGGAGTCCTTCATGTGTTTTTTGGCAAACTCTATGCGGGCTTTCATGTGTCTTGCACTGAGGAGAGGCTTCCGTCGGGCCACTCTGCCATAAAGCCCCGACTGGTGGAGGGCTGCAGTGATAGTTGACTTTGTGGAACTTTCTCCCATCTCCCTACTGCATCTCTGTAGCTCAGCCACAGTGATCTTTGGGTTCTTCTTTACCTCTCTCACCGAGGCTCTTCTCCCACGATTGCTCAGTTTGGCTGGACGGCCAGGTCTAGGAAGAGTTCTGGTCGTCCCAAACTTTTTCCATTTGAGGATTATGGAGGCCACTGGGCTCTTAGGAACCTTGAGTGCTGCAGAAATTCTTTTGTAACCTTGGCCAGATCTGTGCCTTGCCACAATTCTGTCTCTGAGCTCCTTGGGCAGTTCCTTCGACCTCATGATTCTCATTTGCTCTGACATGCACTGTGAGCTGTAAGGTCTTATATAGACAGGTGTGTGCCTTTCCTAATCAAGTCCAATCAGTTTAATTAAACACAGCTGGACTCCAATGAAGGAGCAGAACCATCTCAAGGAGGATCAGAAGAAATGGACAGCATGTGAGTTAAATATGAGTGTCACTGCAAAGGGTCTGAATACTTATGACCATGTGATATTTCAGTTTTTCTTTTTTAATAAATTTGCAAAAATTTCTACATTTCTGTTTTTTTCTGTCAAGATGGGGTGCTGAGTGTACATTAATGAGAAATAAAATGAACTTTTTTGATTTTGGCAAATGGCTGCAATGACACAAAGAGTGAAACATTTAAAGGGGTCTGAATACTTTCCGTACCCACTGTATGTTCCCACATTTAGATCTAAACCAGGTTCTGTGTGTTGTCAGTCACACATCCACTGTTTTACTGCCCAAACACTCACTACAACACCAACCCAGCATTACTGAGGACGAACCAATGAGCTTGGAGCCGGGAAGCACAGACAGGAAGTCAGGAACTGAGTAACACACCATTGATTTGTTTCTAAATATAAGATTTGATTTTCTGAAAACCCTTTCACTCACTCTAGGCATGTTTTAACAGAAACAAAATACTTTTTCTCAGAAAACTCAATAGTACGTTAATCTGTCTTCATCTTTTCAGCTGATCCGAAACAGCACTAGAACTAGATCTAGTACTAGTAACATAGAATAGGGAGTTTGAATTATTAGCAGTACGGTAACCTCAACATTGTCCTGTTCCACTCAAAGACTGGAACAAACTTCTCTGTCAGCTTGAGACTCACAGTCAGTTTTTATGTTTCCAGTGAAACCTCTCTGAACAAACAGTCCTCTGTCTCTACTTGACTCTCCACCTGTATTTCTCTCTCCCTCCTACCTTCCATCTCTCTGAGCATTTCTTGGAGAACTCTGCAAAGTTGACCGACTGCTCAGGGTTTTTCTTCCGGTGCTCCTCTCGACACGTCTGGACAAAGAAGGCGTACGCCGACGTCTTCCCCTTCGGCTTGTTGACGTCCTTACGCATCATAGTGGCGGTCTGATAGAAAGGAGGCAGAGAGACAGATACGGGTAAAAAGTGAAGGGAAACATTGGTTAGTTGGTAAAAAGCTGGTCAATGAGCTGATTTGCAGTTTGACAACATTATTAATTTCATGACATTGCTCATATTTTGAAGCATTTCAGTCGACACAGCTCAACTTTGTAATAACAAACATGTTAAATGTGGTTACTATTGTGACCAAACATATAGTCAACAGCCTGGTTAAACAAACATATTATTATAAACAACTGTTTAGTTGTCTATTATTTATAAGATTTTTATTTCAGAATCAGGTGGAAGGAATGTGACTTCAAATGTCCAGATATTTAGCTGAGAAAAATCAGGACTGAACATTTGCAGCCAGAGAATAATTCAATAATATGACAGATCAGGTGTTATTAATAACTGTTGTATATAATTGAGTTGAGGGTTAGACGATCCATTATGTTGTCAATTTATCATAAAATATTAATAAATGCTCATCACAATTATCCTAATTAAAACAGGCGTTCACATGTCCTCCTGTCTGACCTGCAGCGTAAAATATTATCAGATGTCAAATCTGCACAATGAAGAACCAGAAAGACAAGATTGGAAAATTTGTAATAAACATATTGATTAGCTGAAAATAATGAAGATTGTGAATTAAAGAATGAGTCATATTTGAACTTGACACCACATCAAATCAAACAATGAAATATTTTAAAACAATCTGTAAAAGCAGCATCATTTTATTTTCATTAGATTCAAATCAAAAAGTGCTTCATTGGTGATTGAAGAGAGAAACTAAACACATTTGTGTGGAATGACCCTTTAACCTGTAAAATATTAAAAAATGTTTTATTATAATCAGGGACACTAAGCTCCTCCATCCTCCACTAAAGTTTCCCGTTAATCGTGATTTACCGGGGAATCACCGGCTCATCAGTCCAACCGGGGCTGACTGTGGTAACAAAGAAGAGGGGATCCATTTTATCCACCGGGGGCTGGGAGGCCCTCACACCCGGGATGGACCCTCTCTGCCCGGTACAATACTGGGACATCCCCTGGAGCTCGGTTCCTCCTCTCCTGCTGTGGCTGGAGGTGTGTGAGCCGCAGAGATGAAGTGGACCCGGGGCCGAGTCCCGTACAGAGATCCTACATCCTAGGCTAACGGGCACGGCTAGCCCGTTAGCCTAGCCGTGCTAACGGGCTAGCTCCGCCAGAACAATGGGCCACCATTTCTTCCCGCCCTCTGCGGAGCTAGCCGCCCCATCCCCCCGCTAGCAGCAGCAGCTACCGGGCTAACAGACATTTAAACCGCAGGACGCCAGAGACCCCGGTATGAACCCCCGTTAATCCGTTTTACCTTTAACCACAGCGCCGGTTTTATACCGAACTGGCGCGTCTGCAATGGAAATATGGAGCCCGCATAACAGCTACGCATTTTCAACGAAGGCTCCGTCTATGCTCCGGAGAGGTCAACGTTGTATGGACGGGACCAGACTATTTGCTGGCGTTCATGCTCCAAAATGGGCGTTTCGTGTTTACAGTCGAGTCTCGAAAGGCCCCGAGTGCGGACACACAAAGGCCAGAAACACAAACAAATCACACACCCGCCACCTCGTTACCGTCAAAGCGGCCATTTTATTCCTGTTTTCGGCCTCTTTCACGGACCTTTTATCGCACAGTCCCACTTGTCACAGACAAACCAGCCCAGTCAAGACCAGCTCATTTCCAGAGAAATACCACAGCGCTACCCTGAGTCCAGCCCTGAGAGGACGGAAGGTACTCACTGGTAGGAGGCCCAGACACAGGCTGGAGCAGACTCTGGACCGGGCTCGGGTTCTCGGGTTCTCGGGTTCTTGCTGTTGTTTGGTGGCGAAGCAGCGACTGCAGCCGTTGGTTCACTTTCAAACTGGGTCGAGCTCGAGCTTGGCCCCGCCCCCCAGAGACGCCCCGTTGGTCGTTCCTATACAGAGGGCGGGAATACGGCCAGCCAACCTGGGCGGGGCGCGTCTCCATACTCGTATGTGATTGGCTCACAGGACCGCATGTCAAAGATCTTTGCTTACGCGGCTCCACCCACTGAAGAACGTCAGCAGGGCGGGAATTCTACACTGACAACAGGGTGGGGCTACTGTGTGTTTCTGCCTCTGATTGGTCAGAAGTAACGCATGTCAAGTCAGCCGGCCAATCAGAGAGGAATTGGAGTAGTGACCGCAGAGAAGAGGCGCCATGGATGAAGATAAACTGTAGTTTATTTATCTATTATCGAGACATTTTTATGTTTCATTTGGAACATTAAGTGGCATCAAGTTTAAAACTACAGTGATAGTTGGGATAGTTGTGCACTTGTTCACTCTGAGGCTGGGGAAAGTACCACAACTGTGGAAGGCATCCTGTGTGGCACCAGTCCCAAAGACACAGCACCCAAAGGACCTCAGCAGCTACAGGCCAGTGGCACTGACATCACACCTGATGAAGACACTGGAGAGGCTGGTCCTAGTCCATCTCAGCTGCTGAGCTCATCTTTCTTTCAACTTGCCTACCAGCCTGCCATAGGGGTGGATGACGCCCTCATCTACATCCTATACAGAGTCTGGATCATGTTCTCTGACTTCTCCAGTCAACACCAGACAGCCAAGACTTCTTTGGGACAATCTGGACCACATGGGGGTGGACCTCCATTAATCAGACTAGACTACCTCACCAGCTGTCCACAGTACATGAGGGCACAGGGCTGGGTGTCTGACATGGTAGCCTGTAGTACAGGGGCCCCACAGGGACCAGTTTTGACTGGTGCCTGTGTGACCGGTGGGTTTCTGCGTTGTGTTGAAGTGAGGATGGTGACACTAGGATCATGTTTAGAGACGATCTCCATTTATTTCCTGACAATAAAAAGAAAAAAAAGAAAAACCTCCAAGTAACTATTCTTCCCGCTCCAGCTCCTACACAAATAAATATAAACAGACAGGACGGGAGTTAGCACCATAGCTTTTAAGCTAGCAACACCCGTCTATTAAAAGTAGCTTTATAAGCGCTCATGTGCCAACACATTCATATGAACAGATAGTAACAACCATAATGATGGTGAGGATGATCTAAAATAAATGCAAAACAATAAGAAACAACACGATTTCATTACGATGTTAATTGAACTGAGAAAATGGCACCCATCTCTCCCACAGGAGAATTGTACAAAAAGGGAGAGGGGAAGTGAGCGCCCAGAATTTATAGGAGGCAAGGCAAGTTTATTTAAAATTCAAGTCTGAGTCCATGATTCCCCCTAGATTTCTAGCTTGATTTTTAAATTTTAGAGAAAGAGACTCGAGGTGACTGCTGAGACTTTCTCTTTGTTTCTGAGGCCCAAAGATGATTATTTCAGTCTTGTCACTGTTTATTTGGAGAGAGTTGTTTTTCATCCACACAGTGATCTGTTCAATACAGCTGCACAGTGAGTCGACTGGTCCATGTTCACCTGCTGTGAGTGAAATGTAAATCTGAGTGTCATCTGCATAGTTATGGTAGGACACATTATTGCTGCGTATTAACCATTTGATCTGAGACACAGTTACCAACAATGAAATACTTCCTGTCTTCAAGATAGGACTTAAACCATTTAAGGGCAGTACCAGAGATGACTATCCAGTCCTCTAACCTTTGTAACAGGATCACATGGTCCACTGTGTCAAACACAGCACTTAGATCCAGCAGTGCTAAGACAGAGACTCTGCCAGCATCAGTGTTCAGACGAATGTCATTTGTCACCTTGATGAGGGCAGCCTCAGTGCTGTGATGGGGCCTAAATCCTGACTGAAAATCATCAAAGCAGTTGTTTAGCATGAGAAAGTCAGTAAGTTGTTGGTAAACAACTTTTTCAATGATTTTGCCTAAAAACAGCAGGTTTGATATGGGCCGGTAGTTGTTCAGTACCATGGCATCGAGACTGCTCTTCTTCAAGAGAGACTTGATGACAGCAATTTTCAAGACCCTTGGAAATGTTCCAGACTGTAATGAGTTATTAACTAATTGAGTGAGTTGTGGTAACAAACTGCTTAGTACTGATTTCAGAAACTTAGTGGGTAGAACATCAAGGCAACAGGTGGATGAACTCAGACTGGAGATGATGTCTTCATCTCTTTATGTCATTTACAGGTGTAAAGTGTGTCAGTTCTACCAAGTGTCTCCTGGATGGCTGCAGAGTTGGTATCTGCCTTGTGCAATTTATTGTTTGTTTAATACCCTGAATATTGTCATTAAAAAATTATTCAAATTCATTACATTTAGATGTTGAAATTAGTTCCAGTGGCAATGGAGATGGAGGGTTTCTTAACCTACTCACTGTAGCAAACAGGACACGTGAGTTGTTACTGCTGTTGTTGATGATTTCAGAAAAATACATTTCTCTCTTTCTACATAGAGTTTCATTGAACACACAGAACATCTGCTTATAAATGTCATAATGAACCTGGAGCTTTGATTTACGCCATCTTCTTTCGGCCTTCCAGCACTCCCTTTTCTGTGCCCTGACCGAGTCATCATTTCTCCACTGTGGCTTTTGCCTGTTCCTGATTAATTTATCCTTAACAGGAGCAATCACATCTATGACATTTAGAACACTTGAAGTATATGAATTCAACAAATCTTCAACATGAGAGAAAGTGATATTTTCAAACCTAATCATCTCCATAAACAGTGTCCTGGTGTTGTCATTTATGGGTCTTTTCTGAACAAGTGTAGGTCCAGTTGCATCTTTGGGAATTATGGACAAATCAAAAAAGACACAAAAATGATCAGACAAAGCAACTTCAATCACAGTGATATTAGAAGCGTTAACACCCTTAGTAATGACAAGGTCCAGAGTGTGACCTCTGGTATGGGTCGGCTCACTAACGTGCTGACTAAGGCCATACGTTTCAAGGACGGCAGAAAGTTCTTTAGCATATCTGTCACAGGCCTTATCCATGTGAACATTAAAATCACCTGTAATAACCAGACAGTCAAACTCTGTGAAGACGACTGAAAGCATCTCAGTAAATTCATCAATAAAATTTTGACAGCATTGGGGAGGTTTGTAGAGGATGATAAAAAGTACAGAGGGAGATAATTTTTGCTCCATTTTAAAAGATACATACTCAAATGATAAGAACTCCCCAAATGACAGCCTGTGGGGAACCACATTATCCCTAAACAAGGCACAGACGCCACCACCCTTTTTGTTTTCTCCTGTTTCTGATAGAAATGTAAAATTAGGTGGGTGGATTCAATAAGAACTGCATTTGCTGTCCTGCTATCTAACCATGTTTCTGTTAAAAACATAAAATCAAGATTGTAACAGGAGATAAAATTATTGATTAAAAATGATTTGTTACATAGAGATCTGACATTGAGCACTGCAAGTTTCAAATTG
Source organism: Mastacembelus armatus (assembly GCF_900324485.2). NCBI lineage: Eukaryota > Metazoa > Chordata > Actinopteri > Synbranchiformes > Mastacembelidae > Mastacembelus > Mastacembelus armatus. Next base: position 19,510,670 of record NC_046650.1, on the reverse strand, counting down.
GTTTGAGTAGGACCTGAAACTATCTGTCTGCAAGTGATTTGAATTAGATTTCTCTGATTGGACAGTCTAACTGTCACTCTGCGTGCTTTGACTGGAGCTATAGCACTAGGGGAGAGTGTTCTCTCCCTGGGCCTCAGGTCGATAAGTGGTTTATTATGGCTATAAGTCCTAGAACAGCAGAGGCCCTGGGTGTCCTAGTTACTGATAGCAGCATTGATGCTAGTCAGGATCTTTGGAGGGGTACCACAGAAGCAGAAATTAATGACGAGGGGCTTTGAACTCAAACTTTATCAACAAAAACAACAGGTTAGGAGGTCCTGACAGTTAGGTATAGAAATATTTGGGGATAAAAACAGATTCTGTGTAATTATAACTAAGGGAACATATGACCCGGTTACACCTGCAGAACCAACTCCTAATTATTTTTATTAATACCTTGTTTTTTTCCCTTTTCTATTTTGCAGCTATTTTTATCTTGTGCCGTACATCCCTGCTGTTTCAGTGTGGGACAGATAAAGATTCATAACAGAAAATAAATCAGATATTTTCATCTCTGTTATTGAGTTTGGTAGCTGCTCATTGACATTGATGTAAAACCCAAAGTAATGTCTGTTAATATCTTGTTTCTGACCAATATAAAAAAACCTGAAATTTTCAGTATCATAGAAAACAGCATGATTACAATTTAAAGCTTCATGGAGTGTGTGTTGTATATTTTCCAGACTGAATGATTAAATAAAATGCACAGAATGGATGAAGAGATAAATAAAAAGCAATAGCGTGAATGTTTGCTGGATTCAACCCCTTATTATCTTGATACAGGTTAATTTTTTCTTTTCAAACACAATGTCAAAAACATTCTGGTTTCAGCTTCTCAAAAAAAAATTCTGTTTTTCTTCAGGGAATATGGTTTTTCATTGAATATGTTTTAGGGACTGTTGTTCAGACAAAACATTTAAATTGAAGACATCACCTCATTGACTGTAAACTGCAGTTTTCTTTATTTTCTAATGTGTAAATTATTTTAACTGAGATTAATCAATAAAGTAAAACATGTCATCTGAAAGCCTCAACATGTACACTGTAACAAACTGACTATAGAATTTACAGTAAATACCTGGCAAAAAAAGTTGCCAATAGTTTTGTACAATTTGCTTTTAATTACTGTAACAAGAACTACAGTATGTTACAGGATTTTGTTGTATGTAAATTACAGCAATATATTGTTTTTACAGGAAAACAATAATTAATTGTAATCTAGTTTACATTACCTTGTATTGTGTTCAAGTTACAGAAGTTACCTGGCAACTAAAGTTATCAATAAATACCTGGATACTTCACAACACAATATTTTGTTGTAGAATATTTTACAGTTTATTTCTGTTTTTTACAGTAACAGCTTGACAAATTCTACATATTGTGAAGTGTTTGAGACCCGACTTGCTGTTGAACCAAAATTCATCAACACTGCATTTGTTTCAAATAAAACCAGAGTCAGAGCTGTAGCCAAAAACATTTTTAAATTAAAACTCAATTTACAACAGGTTTCAGAACCGGAGGTTTGTATATGACTTAAGCTCAAAGTCCATTAATCACCTGAGCTGAGAGGAGACGAGAGGACTAACTGAGTTATTGGCAGCTTTGCATCTTGGTGCCACTGGTTGGGTTGATTCCAATGAAACACCTGAAATCACAAAATCACATGACAAGAAACTTCTTAAGAAAACTGCTCACAGCTGCTAAACACAGTAAACACAGCTCTAACTAATCTGGGTCATTAACTAACTGGTACCACAACCTAGAGTCAAGTGTTTCACTATCACACCTAAAACGTTATGCAGAGGGTAACAAACTTAAATGCTAAATGCTTAAATGCTCTATGCTAAATTAGCATAGAGCTCTGCCCCTGATTGGTCAGAAGTGACGCATGTCAAGTCAGCCGGCCAATCAGAGAAGAATTGGAGTAGTGACCGCAGAGAAGCAGCGCCATGGATGAAGATAAACTAGTTTATCTATGCTAAATTAGCACAGAGCTCATCCTGAATGTCAGAAAACAGCTACACACTTGGACACAATCACATAAATGACAAATGTTCTCACCTCTAAATCGTCTTCAGTGATGTGTGAAACAACATAATATTGTTCTCCCCACAGAGCTGACTGTTGCTCCTCACATGTTGTGGTTCCTCCTTCAAACCTCCTTTTGCAACGTAATCCGATATTTACAGAATTTAACTGTTACAGCATCATCTACAATCACAACACAGTTTGCCTGTAATTTTGCAACATGTTACTGTAGAAAAATGCTGCTAGCTACTGTAATTATTTTGGACCCATGATGCATTGCGATGTACAGTTAAAGTCTGTAAAATGACAAAACAAGAAGTTGCTCAGGGCCTGTTCTTGTGCTGCTACGATTAGAGCCTCTGTGCTGTCTCTGTGCTGTCTCTGTGCTGTCTCTGTGCTGTCTCTGTGCTGTCTCTGTGCTGTCTCTGTGCTGTCTCTGTGCTGTCTCTGTGCTGTCTCTGTGCTGTCTCTGTGCTGTCTCTGTGCTGTCTCTGTGCTGTCTCTCAGTCCAGCTCTTTCCAGACACTGGTAGGACTTTTATATATCAGACACTTCTTGTATCTGTCGGTGGTACATGCTGTGCAGGGGTTTGTCCTGCCATGATGGTTCTTGCTCCTCTTCCTCTGCATCAGGCTTCTGTTGCCTGAGATGTTCACTAAGTATTCCATAAAGGTATATACAGTATCTGACAGAAGTGAGTCCACCCCTCACATCTTTGTAAATAATGTATTATATCTGTTCATGTGACAACACTGAAGAAATGACTCTTTGCTACAATGTAAAGTAGTGAGTGTACAGCTTGTATAACAGTGTAAATCTGCTGTCCCCTCAAAATAACTCAACACACAGCCATTAATGTCTAAACCGCTGGCAACAAAAGTGAGTACACCCCTAAGTGAAAATGTCCAAATTGGGCCCAAAGTGTCAATATTTTGTGTGACCTCCATTATTTTCCAGCACTGCCATAACCCTCTTGGGCATGGAGTCCACCAGAGCTTCACAGGTTGTCACTGGAATCCTCTTCCACTCCTCCATGATGACATCACAGAGCTGGTGGATGTTAGAGACCTTGCGCTCCTCCACCTTCCGTTTGAGGATGCCCCACAGATGCTCAATAGGGTTTAGGTCTGGAGACATGCTCGGCCAGTCCATCACCTTTACCTTCAGCTTCTTTAGCAAGGCAGTGGTCATCTTGGAGGTGTGTTTGGGGTCGTTACCATGCTGGAATACTGCCCTGTGGCCCAGTCTCCGAAGGGAGGGGATCATGGTCTGCTTCAGTGTGTCACAGTACATGTTGGCATTCATGGTTCCCTCAATGAACTGTAGCTCCCCAGTGCCGGCAGCACTCATGCAGCCCCAGACCATGACACTCCCACCACCATGCTTGACTGTAGGCAAGACACACTTTTCTTTGTAGTCCTCACCTGGTTGCCACCAGACACGCTCGACACCATCTGAACCAAATAAGTTTATCTTGGTCTCATCAGACCACAGGACATGGTTCCAGTAATCCATGTCCTTAGTCTGCTTGTCTTCAGCAAACTGTTTGAGGGCTTTCTTGTGCATCATCTTTAGAAGAGGCTTCCTTCTGGGACGACAGCCATGCACACCAATTTGATGCAGTGTGCGGCGTATGGTCTGAGCACTGACAGGCTGACCCCCCACCCCTTGAACCTCTGCAGCAATGCTGGCAGCACTCATACGTCTATTTCCCAAAGACAAAGACCTCTGGATATGACGCTGAGCACGTGCACTCAACTTCTTTGGTCGACCATGGCGAGGCCTGTTCTGAGTGGAACCTGTCCTGTTAAACCACTGTATGGTCTTGGCCACCGTGCTGCAGCTCAGTTTCTGGGTCTTGGCGATCTTCTTATAGCCTAGGCCTCTTTATGTAGAGCAACAATTCTTTTTTCAGATCCTCTGAGAGTTCTCTGCCATGAGGTGCCATGTTGAACTTCCAGTGACCAGTATGAGAGACTGAGAACAATAACACCAAATTTAACACACCTGCTCCCCATTCACACCTGAGACCTAGTAACACTAACAAGTCACATGACACCGGGGAGGGAAAATGGCTAATTGGGCCCAATTTGGACATTTTCACTTAGGGGTGTACTCACTTTTGTTGCCAGCGGTTTAGACATTAATGGCTGTGTGTTGAGTTATTTTGAGGGGACAACAAATTTACACTGTTACACAAGCTGTACACTCACTACTTTACATTGTAGCAAAGTGTCATTTCTTCAGTGTTGTCACATGAAAAGATATGATAAACTATTTACAGAGATGTGAGGGGTGGACTCACTTCTGTCAGATACTGTATATGAATCTCCTAAAGTTGTATATAAGTGACCTCCAAACTTAAGACAAATGTTAGTTCAATCTGACGTGATGACACTTAAGAACACAACCTTCTGCATCCTCGTACAGGTAATTATCGATGTGGTTCTGTCATTCAGTGTCATTTTACTACATTCAACTACTTGATAACAGAAAAAATAATGAAAATAAAAGGTTTTATAAAATGCTCCACAAAAAAGGTCATTTATATGATAAAATGTGCTGGTGGTTTTGCATATATGAGCAAATCACCAACAGCTATAAACACTAGGACTGCAGAACATAGAAGTGCTATACATGAGATAAATCAGCATAATCCTGTGGCTGTACATTTCACAGAGTCAAACCATTCTGTGTCTTCTCTGAGATATATTG